>NC_060272.1:121049998-121189339 GCF_021613505.1 Equus quagga
GGGGGGGGGGGCGGGGGGGGGGGGGGGGGGGGGGGGGGGGGGGGGTATTTGGAGCCTCGACACGCAGCCCCCCGAGAGTTAGGGGAGCCGCCGTCAGAGCCCCCTGCCGGCCGCGCCGGGCTCTGCAGACGCGTGTGAGTCCCGTGAACACTAAAGGCACCGCGCGTTCACCAGGTTCAGATTCGCAGCCTGTCATTTGCCAACTTTATTTTGCTTCATCTTTACAATTTCCTGTGTGACCACTACTGAAGTCGTCTCACTTTTTTAGAAGAGGACATGGAAATCTGATGTCGTTTACACTCAGGGGCCGCAGGTTTTGTCAGAACGTGGAGCCTTCTGCTGCGTCCGAGTCCCTCCTGTTCCTCGGCTCTGAGGACTCGCTCGGAGCCGCGCTGAGCGTGCTGCTGCTTCCCGAGTCCTAATCCTGCCTCCAGTGTCCGTCTGCCCTGCTCCCTGGAGGACAGTCACCAGCCCTGTCTTCCTTGCCCTGAATCCACGCCGCCAAGCACATATCTGTCACTGTGTGCAGTGAGCACATTTCTGGTGACAGCATGACGGGAACTGCATGAATTAACCCTTGGTGTTCCGATTTTATGCCACTATTCTCTGTGGATTTTGTCTGAACGCATTAACTATGGCTCCACCCGGGCGCGCACAGACGCAGAGGCCGGGCTCTAGGGTCGGGGCTGGGGCCGGGAGACCCCCGAGGACCAGGTCCCCTCCCGCGGGCGGCCGACCGACCCTGGGCTCCCAGGAGGTCCCCGCAGCCCCGGGGCCTTCCGCTGTCTGCCCGCCTTCCTCCAGCGCCCGAGTCCGTTCTCCCGCCGTCTGGTCCCCGCTGTGGACGGCGGGTCGTGTCCGGAGTCCTCTCCCGATGGGGCGTGGCCTGGGGCTTTGGGATCCACAGCGATTTTCTCCCCACAGGCCCACCCTTCTCGCGGCGAAGACTGAGCCTGCGGCCCCCAGGTCCACAGTAGCTAACACCGCCTGACTCCTCCCAGCCTTGGCCACAGGGCCCCCACCCGCCCTCCCCAGGCAAAAACAAAGTCGGGGGCGGGGTGGGGGTGGCGTGAAGTGACCTGGGGGAAGAAAGAGAAAGAGTGGGAGGGGGGAGGGGGCGGGGGAGACGGAGCTGGTGAGGTCACTTTGGTTCTAAGGGAGGCTCCACCACCCCTAACCAGTTAGGTCAGCAATTTCTATTTTCTGTTCCTTCTCTTTTAGTGTGCTTCTATCACTTAGGACTGAAATAAACATGACTAAGACAATTGCCTAGTTTTTCGCCATCCTTATTTTGCTGACATACATTCTGCTTAGTCCAGATTGTAGTACATTTTTAACAAACCGCCGGATTGCGCTCACTAATAATATTGCTTTTAGTTCGTAAACGAGATGGTGCTAACTTTTCATTTGTTCCATTTTGCTGTCGGGGTTGTGGTAACTTCACATAGTGACTTGGGAGGCGTCACAGCTTTGCCCATGCTCCAGAACAGTTTATGCAGCGGAAATCCTCTCTGACTGAAAGCTCTAGCCCTGCCGTCTTTTGTGTGCCTGTGTGTCGAGGGGAGGGAGGGGTTGGGATTTTACTACTTTCTATGACATCAAACGATTATTCGCATATTCAAAGAAAATTATTTTATCTAACTTTAAAATTTATTGGTGTAAAGTTGGGTATCCTTGTTTCTCCTTAAAAGTTAAAAATAACTTTAGGGCCACTGGGTGGGGCAGTGGTTACGTTCCGCAGGTTCTGCTTTGGCAGCCTGGGGTTCCCGAGTTCGGATCCAGGGTGCGGACATGGTACCACTTGTCAAGCCATGCTGTGGTAGGCATGCCGCATATAAAGTAGAGGAAAATTGGCACAATGTTAGCTCAAGGCCAGTCTTACTCAGCAAAAAGAGGAGGATTGGCAGCAGATGTTAGCTCGGGGCTAATCTTCCTCAAAAAAAAAAATTAAAAATAACTTCTCTGCATCTATAAATGTTTTCTTTTTTATTCCAAAAGTATTTTTACCCTTTTCTGTGAATTAGTTTCGCTTGTTTTTTCTATTCTACTGATCTTTTAAAGAAACACCTTTTGATTTTTTTTTAAAATCAAGGCTATTGCTTTTTGTTTTGTTTTCAGGTTCATTTCTGATTTTGTAATTATTAATTCCTTATTTCTACTTTATTTTTGTTAGTGTTCTTTTCTCAGCTTCTTGAATTGAATGCTTAATTCACTTATTCATAATCTCTTTTTTATTAAATAAATACACAATTAGAAATTTTCTAGTAAATATACATTTGACCATACCCCACATGTTCTTTTCATATGTTGTGCTTTGTTATTTTGTTATTAATTTGTAACTAATTTGTCATTCCTATTTTTGTTTCTTCCTTAAGTGAAAAATTCAAAAACAATCACTAAAGTTTTCTTATTTTTTCTCCTTTAATATTTTCTGATTTTCTCCCCAATCCCAGCACTGGTGCCAGGAGCTCAATCCAGGTTGAATAGTCACTTTGTTTACAAAGTGGTCCTGGGATGTTATACCGGGACCATAGCCTCTGCCATTCCCTTACTGTCTGCAGGCAGGAGAAAGGACCTGCCTGGCCCTGCTATTCTGACTGAAATTCCTGAGTGAATTATTATTACCACTTGTTTCTGCTCCTTGTGTTAGTTGACTCAGGTAGAGTATGTTACAGTAAATATTTGCTGTGTTACAAATTTGTCGTAAAATGTCATAGCTTAAAACAAACATTTTCTTATGCTCACAGACTCTGTGGATTAGGAATGTGGGCAGAGTGCAGCGGGAATGGCCTGTCTGTTCCACACTGTCTCAGATTTCATCTGGGAAGAGGCTTGGGGTGATTTTGATGTTTGGGGGCTGGAATATGTGGATAATAATTTGGATTTTTCTTTCCTCAGATGTATGGTGGCCGTTGATGTCTGTCAGCTGGGACCTCAGCTGGGGCTGTGGACAGCAGCACCTTCCCAAGGCCTCTCCATGTTGTCTGGGCTGCTTCACTGCATAACGTCCTCCCGGTGATCTCGCTTCTCTTAAATGGTTCAGTGAGCAAGACGGAAAGCAGCATTGCCTTATGACCTAGCATCAGAAATCACAGTGTCATCTCTCTACATTCTAGTTGTCACAAGCCCTTTTAGATTTCAGGAAAGAGGATATATTTCTTGATAGAGGACTTTGAGCATTCTAGAAAAATATGTATAATGGGAGAGATTGTTGCTACTATCTTTGGAAAAATGCAGTCTACTACAGTTCACAAAAATATCACACCCCTTTCACATGTAAAATACATTCACCACCTCTCAAGACCTTCCAAAGTCTCCTCTCATTGAGGCATGGATCCCAGCCCAGAGTTTCACCATCTCAGTCAGATCCAGGTGTGGATGGAGCTCCTCAGGTGAATTCCTCCAGCGCTGGTCCTTGAGGGCCGTTATCTCAATGTGAAGACCTGTAATCTAAACAGAGAGGTTATTTGTCCCTTAACTCTCAATATGCAATGTCTGAGACAGGCCTAAAATAACATTACAGACACTCCCATTCAAAATGGGGGAAAGCAAGAGCCCTCAGCAATCACTGGCCTATTGTAATTCTTATATGCATTAGGGCAGCCGGTGTCAGTTTTCAGATTGTGGCTCAGCCCATCTCTCTAGGAATTACTCTCCATGGCTGACTTTTTTCCTCTAGCTTCCTGGTTCTGCCTTTTAAGTTATTCTTCCTTTTCCACAAGAAGAGGTTCATGTGTTTTTTTGTTTAGTTTTGGTTTTTGTTTTTCTTAAAGATTGGCACCTGAGCTAACAACAGTTGCCAATCTTTTTCTTTTCTGCTTTATCCCCCAAATCCCCCCTGGTACGTAGTTGTATATCTTAGTTGCAGGTCCTTCTAGTTGTGGCATGTGTCATGTTTTTATTGTATAGGCTTCTCAGCCTACTTCCTTTCTGGAAAAGTTTTGGGGTCCAAAGCCCTCTTTTTTTTGGTATGCTCTTTTACTTTCAGTCTAAACTGATATAATTACTTTAAATATTTAGTGGGTTTGCTGTATATCAATTTATAATGAATGTCATCAGACAATAGGCACACCCACAAATCCCTTCAAATACACCCTATTTCACTTGGGCTACCCATGAGGCCTCTGTGAGACAACTGGGTTTCTTAAGAGTCCTGTCACTTAATGGAGAGAATCTGTGAGGCACTGTCTTAGGATCCTGGGAAGGCCTTTTGTTTGTTTGAAAGTCTGAGGCAACACCTTACATCTTTCTGAAGTTTTAAAGGATTTTACAGTCTCATACTCAAACTGATCTGATAAATAGGGCTTGCTATCTTTTTTTTTTTGTAGCACTCCACTCCCAATACAAAATTTCTGTCCCCATTACTATAGCTTTGAAACAAATTAGTCCAAAATGTTCCACCCTAAATAATTGTCTTATTCTCACAGATTCTGAGTCAGGGATTTGTACAGGACTCAGAAGGAATGGCTTATCTTTCTTCACAATATCTGGGGCCTTGGCCAGGAAGACACCCATGAGTGAGCTCATTAATGGAGATGGTTTTCCATTAAGATTAGAAAACCCTCTTTCCCCTGATCTTCGAGCTTAAGTCACGCCTTCAAGTGTGCCTGTATACATATTGTGAAATCTGTGATTTTTCTCATCTGGAGAAGGATGGAGAGATTAATAAAAAACTGAAGTAAACAATCTGCCTAGTATGAAGAAAGAAATGTTATTACTGACTGTAAGTTAGGATTTTATATTGACTGTGTTTTGGTTCATGATTTGCCCTGAATTAGAAAGTTTTTATGGATCACTAATTCCCAGCTAGAAGAATGTTTTGACTTCCAAGTGATAAACTATACTTCCCAAGTAAGATAAAGTTGTTTGAGTCCGTAGAAATTAGACCTGCCCCCTCCATCCCCCCAGACTCTACTGACTGGTTCTTGGGTGAAATGAGGCAAAGAATGACAAATTTCTACCTCTATAGTAACAGCCTTCTGGAAGATGCGCCAGTAGAGTCAGAATTATTCTATAGACTTAGGACTGGAGAAGCGGCCGTGCACAATGAAACATCTGAGCTCAGGTCACAGACCTTGGCTGCTGTCATCAGCTTTATACTCATCTTGGTCTAAGATTGCATGAAATATAACCTTGTTCCTTCAGTTCTATCTAGAAAAGAAATATGGGATATGTGCGCTCTTGATATCCTCCAGGAGGCACTATAAAGAAGTCACCTGTTTTCAGTCACATCCATCCTGAGGGAAAGAATGCTCAACAGGAGAACGCTTTTCTCTGAGGCGATGTTTTGGAGAATGAGGAAATGGGTAATCATGCCACTCTTACTGTTCCCATAGCCAAGAAACAGGCTTTCTTTGAGCCCATGGATGGTACTAAAAAGAATTTGGAACAGCTGGTCCAGAAGTCATTGTGTATAACACATGTGTGTGCTTATGTATGTGTGTTGCTGTCTGGACTGGATGAAAGCTGTGTGGCTAGAGCAGTGATACGATCCTAGAATCCACATGGGCAAACCAATATACAAAGCTCTTAGAATAGCACAAGTTTGTAAGGTTTACTTATACCCGGATATATTGCATAGTACATTCTTTCTGCCGCTGAAAAGATTATGTGTCTTCATGATGAGGCTCTCTGCTAAAAAATAAAAATAATAAAGAGATGGGGAATCCACTCAGAAAAAGAGCCACATAGTGGATGTGAATGATTAGAATCCAGATGAAATTTTGCATATTTTTTATAATGTTCAAATTATATTAATTTATCAATAAATAAATGAAAAATCAAGGGAATTTAAACCTGTATTTTTACGTGGTACCAAAAAATACATTCCTCTCTTGGAATATCTAACCCATCATATACACCAAGTTACTATAGGTTTTTTAATATTTATTTATGTGATTTAGCATGATCTGAAGACTTTCAACTTTCACATACACTATAAAAATTTCTGCTGGTTTTTGTCATTATGGTTTTGTTTAAAAGGGATACATTTTCTGGAATCTAAACAAGGACTTTTAATTTTAGCCAGTAGATGGCAGAATAATATCAGCCCCTAGAAAGTGGCCACTCAGACTGTTACTACGAAAACAGAACTACCTATTAGTGTATTTGGTTAAGAAACACAACTTCAGTTCCTTACTGTATGCAATCATCTTTAATGAATACCTAAGTCTTTTTGTTTTAACCATCATTCAGCCATTCAGATATATGCTTACAAATGGGTACTAGAGACGTAGATAAGGTAACAAAATCAGAGTGGGAAGAATTCTAAAATATTCATTTTTGAAAGTAAACTTATGGAAAGTCTGATGGGTTCATATTAGGAAGCAAATAATAATAGTATCATGCTGAGATGACCCATTTTTTGGCTTATTAATTTGTTATTTATTCCAGAAATAGACTTAATGTCCAAAAGGTATGAAATTTGGAAGATAATCTTTTACTACTCTTGCCAAATTGCTTTCTAACCCAATAATTGGGAACTATAAAAAGTCAAACTCTTCTTCAGTATATGAAATAAGAAAAGTTAAATTGCCACCTCAATAAATTTTGATAAGTATTTGTGATGGATTATGAATGAATTAATATGAATTAATACCAATTAATGAGTAAGCAAATACTTCATGAACAAGATCAAGACTCTCTCTTTAACAGAGGAATTCTAAAACTAGCATTAGCCCTATTAAAATTACCTATCAAGACACAATGCCTCGTGGCACTATAATTTTGCTGGAAGTATTAACCAATGCTTTAAGTTGTGAAACAAGGTTTTTATACTATGCAGATAATATGATTCTTTAAGGTGAAAACACAAGAGAATCCACCCAAAACACTGCTAAGAATCACTGAGTAACGTTCCACCCAAAAAACTAAGAATCATTGAGAGTAATAGTGACAGAAAACCAACAGGCTAAAACCATGTATTTCCTACTACTGCAGTAGAGTTTGGAATATAAAATTCCGTTTAAAACAGCAGCCTATAAACCAAATATAACGTTAATAAAGATCACTGGAACTAAAGAAAAAGATGCTAAATTGCCCATATTATAAATAAGATTTTATTATATGATTTTAAAGCATAAAGCTTCAATGAGAAAGTGAAGGTTATTCAAAAAGTAGTGATGGAACAATTGGATAATAATTTAAAAACACATTAAATTTTATACTAGAAGTTTAGTAAAAAGTCAGATCCAGGGGTCGGCCCCGTGGCTGAGTGGTTAAGTTCTCGTGCTCTGCCTCGGCAGCCCAGCGTTCGGATCCTGGGTGCGGACGTGGCACTGCTCATTAGGCCATGCTGAGGCCGCATCACACATGGCACAACTAGGAGGACCCACAACTAAAATATACAAGTATGTACTGCGGGGATTTGGGGAGAAAAAAAGCAGGAAAAAAGAAAAAAGAAGAAGATTGGCAACAGTTGTTAGCTCAGGTGCCAATCTTTAAAAAAAAAAAAAAGTCAGATTCATAACAATAAGAAAGTACTGGGACAATTAGACCATCTCGTGATGGGAAAAAATTATGCAAGAAAGCATTAAAAAAAGACAAAGGAGGGGCTGGCCCCGTGGCCGAGTGGTTAAGTTCGCGCGCTCCGCTGCAGGCGGCCCAGTGTTTCGTTGGTTCGAATCCTGGGCGCGGACATGGCACTGCTCATCAAACCACGCTGAGGCAGCGTCCCACATGCCACAACTAGAAGGACCCACAACAAAGAATATACAACTATGTACCGGGGGGCTTTGGGGAGAAAAAGGAAAAAATAAAAATAAAAAATAAAAAAATAAAAAAAGACAAAGGAAAAATAAATTTCACTACCTTACAAACAAAAACTTGCATGTTAAGACATACTCAAAAATGCTGTAACACACTTGCTATAAATAAATATTAATATTGTTAATATAAAATGGTTACAAATTTATAGGAAAAATTCATCTTGATTTCAACTAGAAAGAGGGAAAGCTATTTGAACAGGAGACAAGCAGTAAATGCCACCTTAGCATGTTAAGAATTAGCACCACATAAGCAGTAGGATAAAGGACAAGTAATTTGACATCAGTACTATGTAAAAAAACAGCAAAATTATCACCAAAAGGTCAAAATGCAAGACAGACGTACATATTAGACTACATTAAATTGAATGGGTGAAGGTGGTCAAAAGGTACAAACTTCCAGCTGTAAGATAAATAAGTCCTGGGGATGCAATGTTCAGCATGGTGACTATGTTGACAATAATACTGTATTGTATATATGAAAATTGCTAAGAGTAGATCTTAAAACTTCTCATTGCTGTTAGTGCCCTCCAGTCGGTTCCAACTCCTCGAGACCCTGTGCACAGCAGAGCAGAACGCTGCCCTGTCTTTTTGTACCATCCTCTCATCTTCCAGCGCTGTATCAGACAATGCTCCGCTGTTATCCATAGGGTTTTCATGGCCAACTTTTCAGAAGTGGGTGGCCAGATCCTTCTTCCTAGTCTTAGTCTGGAAGCTCCACTGAAACCTGTCTACCATGGGTGACCCTGCTGGTCTTTGAAATACTGGTAGCATAGCTTTCAGCAGCCCAGCAACAGCAGCCACCACACTGTGACAACTGACAGATGGGTAGTGTGGTTCCCTGACCAGGAAGTGAACATGGTCCACAGCGCTGAGAGTGCTCAATCTTAACCACCTGACCACCAGGGATGGCTATAAAAGGTCTATTACAAGAAAAGAAAATTTGTAACTACGAGTACTGATGGATGTTAACCAGACATATTGTAGTGATCATTTCACTATATATAAAATCACTATGTTGTACACCTGAAAACTAGTTATGTCAGTTATATCTCAAAAAAAATTGAATAGCCATGCCCCCATAAAAATGCCATAAATTGAGGATAAAAAGTCTCTGTAGCAAATAGGACATTTAAAGCAAAAGACAAGAACAAACTATTTGCACACAAAAAATGCACATGCTCAATAAATAAAAACTTCAGTTTGGCCAGTAATTAAAGAAATATAAATCCAAACGGTAAGATAACTAGAATTGCAAAGATATCCTTTAAATAGTCACTAAAGACAGATTTTACTTCTCAGAATTTATCACCGGGTAATAGATATGGACAAAATTTTATGTAAGAATATTAAATCTTGCTTAATTCATAATTGTGAAAATTTAGGGAATTGAAATATATACTCAGAGGGAAATGGAAAAAAATATGAGGGCGTAGTCACAGATGAAATATTGCAGACATTTAATACTTTCAAAGAAAACAACCCGTGAAAATCATTCAGATGAAAGTAGTTAAAAACAATGATGCAGTATGCCAACTTTATTAGTTAACAGCTATCATTTACTAAATGCTTCTCTGTGCATGTCTTATGCTAATCACTTTATAACATTCTCTCCTTATAATCCTGATATAGATAATATTAACACCCACCCCCAATCCCATAAACAAGCAGGGATGCTGAAGCTTAGAGATGTCATTAACTTACCCCAAGGTCTTTCAGGAGTTGCTAATAATTGGTTGACCTGGGGATAGGACATTGCTTTTACTTCTCTTTCTGTAGTTTTGAATGAAAGGTTCTGTAGGAACATATTTTGTCTTTATAATCTGAGCAAGCTAATCTTAATTACAAACCAGAAAAATTTGTACATGATTGAATGTGTTTGCTTTGCAGGTAAACTATAAAACTACGACTGTTGGCAAGTTGGAAAAAAATTAAGTATGGATTTATTGGGGTAAAAATGGAACCTGTTTTTTTTAAGGCACTTGATAATTAGGAAAAACACATTTTACATATTATTTTCTAATATATATGCATTTTAGAAAACCTAGAGAAAAAATCATGATAGCAGTGTGTCTTTGGAAGTTGGATTTCCTTCCTTTTATCAGCCAGATTCTAGCTTAGGGTCTGGCATAGTTGAAAAATATTTGACGAATCCCTGTACACATGTATATGCATAATATACCCAGTGTTAACAGAAGTTATCTATGGCATGTGGAATCACTGATAATTTACACTTTTTGTTCACTTTTATTTTTCTGTACTTTCTACAATAGAAATTATTTTATAATTAGAAAAGCTAACAAATGTTAATTTTTGAACTTATCAGAAAAATTGAAACAAGAAATAAAATGTTAACAATGCTTTATGTGCTTGCAGTTTTTTCATCCTCTTCCAAATATTTTTACACAGCCTAAATTTTCTATAAAAAATTATCAGCTTATGAAAATCTCTTTCCAGTCAATCATTTCAAAGCCACCTAAAATTTCCATATCTGTAAGGAAGGAATTCCAGATTTAATTAGCAGTTTTAACAGAGCACCAGTCAGCTGTTTTATGATTGCCAAGAGAGCTGTCAACTGCAGGAAATTAGCAAGTAAAAGGATGAGAGGTTGAGTGTGTGAGGCTGGAAGTATGGGATGTAGGAGGGTGAATTAGCTCACCTGGTTAAGCAATATTTAGTTAACTAGAAAGCAACAGGGTCAAACGTAATAGAAGGCAGAAACCTTTTTTCAACAAGGGAAAGAGAAAAGCTTGTGCAGAATAGAAGCCAAGCAGGGCAATACCATCTCAGCATGTCAGAATTAGCACCAAAAACGTAATACATCTATACTATGTAAGAAATAAAGGAAGCACAGCAAAATTATCCTCCAAAAGGCCAAAACGCAAAAAGATAGACAAATTTGATCTCAAAAATGGACTGAATGGCCCTGCCTTTTTAAAACTGTAATAGATGGAGAAAAAAACTCAATGTAAGCAAATGCCAGTTAAATTATATTTATTATATAAAGAGATGCTATAACTTGATATGAAAAACAAAGCAACTCCAACAGGTATTACAAAGGCAAAGGACATGAACGTTTGATCAAAGAGGAAACACAGCTACTCAAAACACACAAATATTTAATCTCATTAATAATCAAGGAAATGATTAGAATGACATTTCTTGCTTATTCAATACACAAGGTTAATAGCAAATTCTACTTTTTCTATTTTCTAAATGTACTCAAATGTGCTATTTTTAGTAATACAAAATTGAGTCATTAAAAAAACACAGAGAAAGTATGAAAATTTCTGCCAATGCAGAAATCACAAAAAGCATTAAACGAATCAACATTTGTATGGGCAATAAGGTTCAGATCCCTGGAAGCCAATTCCTTCTGTCTTGGTTCCTGAGTTTTATTATGAGATTGTCAATAACAACGTTGTTCCTGATTTACACTACGACAATCTCCCAGGTATAGGGATATACATATATATGCACATAAATTTTTTCTTCAGGTAGACAATTTATTCCAGGAAAGCATTTCTTCAGAATCCCTGCAGAGGATTCCTATGATTCCATTTGCTAAGCTTCCCATTAAGATCTCCCCAGATGGTTCTCAACCATTAGGGATGCCCTAGGTACCGAAGAGGCTGAAAATCTAATTTAGTGTTGCCTGCAAGACAGCTGTGTGCTAGGCTTTCCGTAGCTGGCTTCCTGGGGAATCTGAAGTTGGTTCTGTCCTTCAGACAGCACCAAAAGGACATTTTTCTGATTTGATGCAGACAGTGTATCTCCTGCTTGCTCAGATCATAACCTTGAGGCAGGTCACACAAAGCTCAGGATGCACACGGGCTGGAGCAGCACGAGGGCAACCTCCCCAAATCAAATAATCATGTTAGAATGACTAAGTGGGGAGACTGAACTTAAAATCCTACAGCTTTGTTCACCACATTTCTTTCTTTGCTTTTTTCATATCATGCTTTACTCAACAAAAAGGTGGAAAATAGCAAAGCCTAAATTTACTGAGCAAAACAATTCTCTGAAACCTAAACTTCGTTAAATAACCTGTATAAAAGCAACCCTACAGAAAACAATATACAAGCAGAAAAGGTAATATGCTTCATTGAAAGTAACAATTTAGTCAAGTGACAAATTTGGTTGTCAATTTAATAGGTTGTAGTCCTTATCTATCTCAATTCAGTTATGACTATAGAGACACTTATTCTCTGGAACTGAACTCCTATTTGAACAGAAATAGCTGCTAGGTGGAAAAAAAGAATTTAAATTTAAAAACAATTTTACTATAGCCAAAGAGCCAATCAACTTAATAATTATATACGTATATGTGTATGTACGTATACACATATGTACGTGTCTATGTATATATGTATGTATATACATATGTGTGTATGTAGACCTGTTTGTTTATATTTTCTCAACCCCCACCCCCTCCAAAGAGATGCTAAACCCTGATTTAGGGCTATGCTGTTTTTTCTAGTTAATATTTTTGAATTTATTATTTCTCCTGTCTGCCTAAGACACTTCACATATTCTCAATGCACTCACACAATCTAGTGGGTTGGCAGCTGTGTCAAAAACTCTATAAAAAAAGGGAGGTAGCTAATAATGCTTGGTGATCTTTTGTTTATTCTTTTAGGTTAGAGCAGGCTGCCTCCCTTTGATGTTTTGCAGTCAAAGATGAAAACTTTCAACTTTGAAGCATAATGAACACAATTATACATTTACTCAATACCTACAATTTGACTTACACAACACCACAAAAAGACAGCTAACTTGAACATTTTTCTACATATCTTTTTACATCTGTTAAGACAGTTGGCTATGTTGACTACATTTTCAGAATGCATTTGTTAACCATGGATACACACTAAGCCAAACAATACAAATAACATCAGTTACCTCTCTATCTAATAACTACCAATCACTGTAAGAAGACACAGCTGACAGGGAAGTAGGAGATCATCCATGATGCATTGCAAAGGTATTATACCTTATTCCTAAGAATGATCTGAAGGTGCTGAAAGAGGTGACTCTCTAGAAGGTGACCCAGGGTTTTCTTCAGGTGGAAAAACTGTGAGAGTACAAGCTCGAATGCCACCAAGTGACTCTGGAAGGTCAAAAACTTTATGCCACTCATCCTTTTCTGGGTCATATTTCTGGACAATTTCAACCATACAACGATTATTCCAAGAATATCCACCTACAACATAGATTTTATTTTCAAAGACAGCAACTCCAACATCACTTTGACCTCTTAACATAGCAGCAATTGGTGTCCATTGGTCAAGGGTCGGTGAATAGTATTCACAGCTTAGAACATCATCATAATCACTTGTTCCTCTGAAGTGATTGCCACCAATGACATAGAGCTTGTCTCCAACTGTACACATGCAATGCAGACCTCTGACTGTAGTCATTGGAGCCTTTTGTGTCCATTTGTCTGTATCTGGGTCAAAACACATGAGCTCGTTTTGGAAAGTGTCGTGAGTAATTCCTCCTGAAATATACATTAAGCCTCCATACACTGTTCCAGCATGGCCATAGTGGGGTTCACACATTTTTGCGACATAACTCCACTCATTCATTCTTGGGTTGTAACATTCTACTGTAGCCAGTTCACCAGCTGCACTTCGCCCACCAACAGCATACAAATGTCCTTTGAGGGCACTCAAGTGGAAGAATGTGCGCTTTTCATTTAATGATGCAACCTGCATCCATTTATTATAACGAGGATCAAATCTGAAAACTGTATCGACGGCAGTTTTTCCTTTCGTATCGTAATTACTTTGACCACCAACTACATAAAGAAAGTTTCCAATGACAGCAATGCCATGCTGGTAACGAGGAGCATCCATGGGGGCTAAAGATCTCCACTCTTGTGCCCTTTCATCATACATCCGTAATTCTTTACTGACAACCAGCTGCTGCCTCAAAACTCCTCCTAACGTAACCAAGTGCGTTGAGTCAGATCGAATGGCAGTTCTATCTGACTGCATCACTGGTTGCATATACGGCATCATTTGGTAATTGCTGGCTTCCAAAAGCAAATTCACACAGGTATTGTCTGTTCTCATGAAATCTACTGTCTGCACATAATTGATGAGGTCCTGTGGTGTCATCAGTGGAAATCGAATATTCTTCATTAATTTTGCAGCACATTCCATCCGAGGGTCTTCCAACCTTAGCCAGCGACAGGCAGCCTTGAACAGCTCGAGTTCGGTACAGTGCTTAAGACTATTGCTGGAAAGCACAAAGGCGAGCCGTTCAAAAGGGAGTTTTAGAAACTCCCCAGTACTCAATAACGCAGGAAAATTCTTCAGGATGAAATTATTGACATATTTATCCACTTCTATAAGATTATAGGTGTTAGCAATTCGCCCAACTTCAACACAGTTATCTAAAGAGACTCCTGAAATAAGAAACACTTTACAGAAATCCAAAACAGGTAAAATTTGTAAAAAGCTGGCAGCTTCAAGTGTGTCCTGAAGATTGTCCATATTAAGAGAAAGTTTTGCAGTATAAATAAAATCAATTATTTTCTTCAGACCAACCTTGTTCACTCCATGAAGCTTAATGCACATTAAATCTTGTTCTTTCATTCCCCCTGTGAACATAGCCTTGAAATAATCACTAGCAGATGCCATCATAGCTCTGTGAACAGGGAAGATTTCATCTCCATCACCCGGGACCAGAGTCACATCACAAAGCAATCCTTCTATTCTAAGCTGATCAAAGCCTTGCAACACCACCGAACTGTGAGTATTGCTGGTAAAGAAACGTGTGGTTCCTGCTTTGCAAGGCTGCAAATGGGCAGAGACGCCCATATCGCCGTTACCAAGAGACACTTTCATGTGAAAGCTTTCCTCTTGCACAAAGACGTACGCCGGAGGCAGGGGTTATAACGTGAACGCTTTAGGAAACGAGGATGTCAAAGACCAGGAGAGCTCGCTTTCCTTATCGTGGGCAAGCAGTCACTGCGGCGCCCCTCGGAGCACACCTATCAGTCATCCACTGCAGACTGCTCTGCAGCAGGCCCACAAAGGGCTGTGGACCTCAAATCTGACGATTACGCAGATGATTCATCACCTGAAGCCAGTTAAGCGACCCGGTTCACCTCGGCCGGCCTGCGCCGCTCCTCCAGCAGTTCCACTCCGGGCCGAGGGGGAGGTGCCGCCACGTACTGCGCTCCGCGGCTCGCTCGGCGGCGAGGCCGGCACCTCAGCGAGCGCCCGCTACGCCCTCCGCTGTCACGAGAGCGTCGCCGCGGCTACGGGCCAGCCTTGGAGCAAGGGCCTGGAACACCAGCCTGGGCCTGGACCTGGGCCTGGAACACGGGCTAGCGCCGGACACCAAGCCGGCCCTTCCGGAAAGGCCTCGTCCCAGGATCCCCCGGGCTAGGAGCGGCCACGGCAGCTACTGCGCCTGCGCGGCCTCCCGACCTGTCAGTGGGCGGGCGTGTGGGGGATGGGAGCCAGCGCTCGGGGCTCGGGGAGGGCGGGGGTCGGGGAAGCGCAGCGGCGCCAGCTGGGCGCCAGCGGAGCCTCCGCGGGTAGCTTTGTCTGTGGGAGTCATTAGGCCGGAACCGGTGCACTTAGATTATGCTGCACATTTGGTGTAGACTCTTCACGGCGTCTGACCTCTCCCCACAAATGCATACTTTTTCTTTAAGATTTACACTTCCTGGCTTCTGTCTTTTGAATAACAATGAAATGCAGCTTTTGTATAAATTTAAAGGAAATCTGGCAGAAGCGGGCGTGGGGGAAGATGCTTAAAATTTTTCCCCTGGTAAAAACTTTATAATTCTTATCCCACGCAATTTAATAGACACCTCAATTATAATTTTGGTTCTTATTTTCAAATTTTTAATTATTTAAAACACGTATCCTTTGTCTCTCATTAAATACCAAACTGTGACCATGCTATGTAGATAATATAGCCTGAGTTTTTGCCTCGAAATGGAATTCCAACGTCGATAATTTTTTCATGCTTTTGTTATCCACTCACACATTTTTAAATGGCTACACAATTGTCCAATAACTAAACACACTATGGTTTTCTTTGGTCATTATTTGTTCTTGAATATATGCCCTTCTTGTCCTCCATTTTTTTAATAGAATTTGTAATAAACATAAAATCTGGACATAAAACTTTCCCTTGTTTTTGTATAAATCCTAAAGATAGAATACTGGTTCAAGACATATTGAAATTTCTTTCCAACATATTACCTCCAGCAATGTTTGAGTGTGCATTTCCCCACTACTGATCTTTCCCTTTATGGATATTTTATTAACTTGCATTTCTTTAATTACCAGTGAATTTAAATTTTGGCATATGAATGAATGTATACTTTGACACAGTTTTTTCCAACATTGCCTACAATTTAAAGTTATTGCTGTCTTTTAAATCCTTTCCATTTCTTTATGCATATGCAAACTAAGAATATAGCTATATTCTTTTATTACGCTCTCCCTATTTTTATATAAAAGATAGCATGCCATACTCACCGTTCTGCATCTCTTTTTTCACTTGATTTTCAACACATAGAGAACTTATCTTTTTAGACAGTTGTATTGTTTCCCATTGAATGAGTGTGTCATAAATTATTTAACCAGTCTCCTACTGATGGACAGTTAGCTGGTTCCAATTGTTTCCGGTGGATGGCGGTAAGGTCTAGAAGGCTCCGACCACTGCTGTCCTCCACCAGATGCTTCAGCAGATCTTCAATCTGTTCTGCATAAGATGATGGCTGGAATGAGACTGGCCTATAGAAGTTCTTCCTTGGGCTTTATCAGCGTTGGGAAGTCCTGGAGACCTGCTTGGTGCAGGAATTGAGTATGGAAGGACTCCCCTGAGCCATGAAGACTCCATACTGGCCGTGAAGACGTATTTCCAAGGAATCAGTTTCTATATGGAAAAGAAAGAGCTGCTGTACCTGGAAAGTTGTCAGAGCAAGAAATCATGAGATCCTTCTTTTTATTGTCAAGCTTGCAAGAAAGGTTAAGAGCTAAGGAACCAGACCTATACTCTTAATGAAACAATTCTTATGGACAGATACAATTCATCATACTGCCACATGTTTAGTCATTTCAAAAGATTATTTTTTCTGTCTTCATTATGAATTGAATAAAGTTTGTCACAACATTTATTGGTAGTATGAAGCAATTCTAAGTTAAAGCATCCAGTTCACAGAGGACACCAGCCCATTATAGATGACCATATTAATGTACTCGTGTACTTAACTATTTTACTATATTTATTGTATGTCAATGTTTTTAATAAATCGATGCCAAGACTGATATTGCAACCTCATGTGAAGCTTGGAGGTGCAGTTCATTCATTCATTCATCTCATTCAAGCAATATGTAACACTTGAGTATCTAAATCACAGATTCTGTGACTGCCTTGACCAGGTAAAAAGGTGGAGAAAGAAAAGAAAGTGCCAGCTCTCTTGGAACCTTCCTTTTTGCTGGAAGAAAACATAAAAGTATTAAGCAATCAATTAATTTCAACTACATTATATGCTAATAACATAGGCAAAGGAAAAGTAGCTCCTATCACCAGAAACTGGAGGATCCAGACTCTAAAGCTTGACGATTGGATGTACAGTTCTAGAATTTACAGAGGGCCAAGGCTAGAAGTGTTTAGTTGGGAGCTGGGGTCTACCTGGTCCCTGAAGGCCTGGAAACGAATGAAGTCTCTTAGAAAGAGAGTAGTGATTAGGGAGATGACAAGAAACTGAACCTTAGTGACCTTCACATTTTAACACAGGGAAGAGAATGAGGAGCCTGAAAAGGATGCTGGAATGGAATGGCAGCACAATAGGAGGACAAGAATGGTGATGAGAGGATATTTAAGGGAAAAAATGCGTTTAGAAGATGATGTCCTGTATTCAGGAAAAGTGAGGGCTGGTTTGGCAGAATTAATTCCTTAGAATCCAGATTGGAGTATATTGACTAAGGTTAAATAAGAGGAAAGGTGTTGGAGACAGAGTGGATAGAAACTTCTTTTGAGAAGTTTATCTGTGAAGGGAAGAAGAGAAATAGGGTAGGACCTGAAGAAAAAATGTGTTAATATAATTGGACATAATTTTTTTAACCTTTACAAACACTTTTTGGGCTACAGATTTCAAGAAATGGATGTACTGGCACAAAGCATATAAAATCAACATTTTATGTCTTTTAAATAACTGCTTATTTAATAGGTTAAAATGTCAAGCATCATTGTTCAACCGTTTTTAAATACTAGTGGGCTAGAAAGTTTTTTCTTTTGCTTTGTTTGCTATTTTTAGTTCTCTTTATTTGGGTTTTGTTTTTTGACATAACTAGTTTTATATTATCTTTATGAATGATGTTTTTATATATCCTTAATTCTTAAAAGTAATAAAAACCCTTCCTATGCAGATGGCAGCTGGAATCCTATGGTACAACTCTTTGTCAATTTTATGTTTACAAAAAGCAGCTCATTTTTTAATATTTTCTCCTGTGCCAGAATGTTGAACACAGACAACCAGTCCTCTCCCATTCTCATTCCTGTATGGATCTCATGAATGATCAGTTCCCTTTTATATCTTTCACATTTACTTTTATATTCCATTAGGATTTTATTTTCATCTGTGATATGAGATGAGAATCTAAATTGGTTTATGTCTAGATTGCCAGGCATTTATCCTGTTACCATTTACTGAAACTTCTTTTCTTCCTTATTAACAGCTAAGATACCTTTAATTCCAAACTTAATTACTGATAATACCACAATTTCCGAGATTATTTTCTTTATTACTCTGGTCACCTAACTTTCCTTACTGTCATTGTGTTTATACCATTGCTGTTTTATAAATACAGTTGATTTTCTGGTAAAGCTAGATATGTAAGAATTTTTCCTGTTCTATTCTTTGATAGTTTTGCTTGATGATCTTTCCTGATTAACTTTTGTTCTACAGAGGGCAGCATTGGCTTTATAAAAATCCTGAAATTTGGGGGACTCGAAGATAACCATACTGCAATGACTATAAAATTTTGAGAAACTTCCTTCATCAGACGGAAAAATGAAACTGGATTAGAGAATTTCTCTCCCACAAAAATCTAAGGTAAAGAACAAAAAATAGATTAAAATCATCAGAGAGTACAAATGTAGCCATCAAAAAGAGATGTACAGTGAAAAAGAGAAAGAATAATTCCGCAAGTAAAAAAATAGATCAGAACAAAACAGAAACCCAATATATAACTTAAAGAATCACCCATAACTCACTATATGGGATTCTGCATGGAACCCACATTCTGCCCAGAGGCAACTCAACTTCCCTGAGTTTCACTTTTCTCAAATGGAATATGGAGTAAAAAATATTTGTAGAGCTGATGTAAGTACATTTTAAAGCATTTAGGATTGTCCCTTCCTCGGAGTTAACATTTAATGAGTCGTAGCTATTGTCTTCATTTTCTCCATAGAAACCTATATGAGAATATTACACGTCTTTTTCTATAAACTGGTTTGAAACTATACCATCTTGCTCTTGATAGCTGACTGACAAAAGTCAGTTGAGTTCTGGCAAGAACCTTGAAGACTGAAAAATAGGAATGCATCATATCAAAGATATGTTTGATTTCCGTTCAGTCAGCACAGTGGCTTAAATCAATATCTGGCATTGGAATAGACCAGAATGGAAAAGACATATCATATTCTTTTGCTGATTTTGGCACCTGGCACACTTCTCCTGGCACCTCTCCCGGCTTTCCTGGATCTATTCCTTCATTCCATGTCACAAATGTTTCCTTCTTCTTCAGTGTAGAAATTGCCAGGGAACCCTCCTCCTTCACTGCCTTTACTCTCACTGCCCTTTTAATACAGCTGCTTCCTGTTCTGTTGTGGTTTCTGGCCTAAAGGTTTCCCAGATGGACACACATAGAGGGTAAACGTTGAATGATATTTCCAGATTTTGTTGAAACATATGTAAGAGAAGTCTCCCTTTTTTTATGTTGAATACTTTTGGAACATGAGGGCAGCTCCATGTAGTTCAAAGGAGGCAGACAGCAGGATCCAGTGACTGTGGGCTCATAAAGCTGTTGCAGGAAAAGAGCCCCCTGCTGGCCAAGTGTAACAGGGCAAAAGACCAAGTCTGGAGGGCAGCCTTTTGGTCTGCATAAATGTGCTCCTTTCTTCCTCCAGAAATTTCCTCTGGAATTTTCCTCCAGAGCTGATAAGAGGCTCTTTCCTGGCAGGAATTGACTCTAGTATTGGAATAAGCCTCTTGCCATAGTCTTCGTTACAAAGAGAATGAGTCTTCATCTTCAGGCAGGACATGGCACCTATAGGCCAGGGGCAGCTATGGTGAGAGAAAAAGGGGCCAAAATGTGTTTCCTTCCTGCAACCTGCTGTGCAGACCCAGGCTCCTGCTCCACAGACTGTCTGACGCCGGGAGGTGGGTAGAGCCTGAAAATCTGAGGGTAAAACCTGCAAAGGTATTTTGAATACAATCTCACATTTGATGGTGCATTAAATTGCTGTTAATAGTAAATTCCCAGTTTCACAAGTTCCTTTTTTGTAACAGATGTCTTGACTTTGTAATTAGGAAAATATGCTTATCATAACTTTGTATAGGGATTGCAACATCCCTTTCTACCTCTGACACTAGTAAAAGGGAGCCGTCCTGCTTCATGTCTGCCTGGAAATAATTTCCTAATCACCCCTTGTGGAAAGTGCAGCTAATTATCATATCTTCACTGAACCATGGTTCCTTGGCAGAGTTCTTAACTCACAATGCTGACCGCCTAGCACCTGCTCCACAGCTGCTTCTAGAGCAATAATTACTGTCTATTAGAATTAGTGGCAGGGTCCTGTTCTGTCTGGTCCCTGGAAGATGAGAGTCCCATGAAGGAGAGGACTTTACCTGATTCATCTCAGCATAGATATCGATGAATTGTTCTGATGGCTGTTTCCTGGTGTTCACCATGATAGCCCCTAATTAAAACACAGAGGTCTCTGGTTGTCCTTGCATCAAATCTGTTTTTTGGTAGATTCCCCAAATTAAAAGAAAGTACATTACTATGAATGAAACACAGACCCTTGTGATTAGGGGAAAACATCTAGAAGACATGCATTTCAGTGGCTAAGGAATACACCAAGACCACGGAACAGTTAGGAAAATGGGTTTCAGATCACACTGGCTGCATCAGGCGAATGGGTTATCTTTGTAAATGTGAATAAATAATATCTGAACACTCCTTGGAGGGAGTGTGGACGACTGGTCAGAGAGCTCATTTATTACACTATTCTCACACCAGAGATGCTAGATCTGCAAAAGTGTAGAAACTGCAGACAGTCTAGACAAGGATGGTCATCTCAGTAAAGGGCTATGTGGCACCCTGACCTGTCCCCATTCTGCTCCCTGATGCACTTTGAACTTCCTGTCTCCTGCAGGAACCTGCACCAGCTCCCTTTTGAGGTACCTTTCTGGAGCAGTTACAGCAACCATGGAAGCAGACAGTCTTTTGTGGGGGGACCTGGGGAAGATTCTCCTCTCTTTGTCATCTTTGGGCTCCACTGAGTCTTTACTCACTCTGGCCTCTTTACCTGCCCACGGGACCATGCTACCTCCTCACTTTCCTTGTTATCACCACCACCAATGGGTGCCTCTCTCCCTCCAAATTCCTTTTTATCACTGGATCCCACAATATTCAAGGATCATTTCTACCCCACAATTTGCCTTTTACCTTCAACCCACAGAGCATGCCAAGATACTGGAAGCTACTCCTCACTTTGTCTTCCAACACTAGCTCCTCACTTGACCTACAGCTTCCCAAGTCCATCTTTCCCTCTTCAGTTACCCATGTTTCAAGGACTAACTCCATGGCCAATGTCGAAAAGCTCCTTGGGAGATACCCTCAAGCAGGTCAGGGAGAAGAGGCTATCACAAGAAATTCAGTCCCCAGCCTACAGAGCTCTTTCCCTGGACCCCTGCCTGTGACAAAAGAAGGCCAGATGAGAGGGACCCCCTCTAATTCTTCCCATAGGCTTGCAGAATTAAACTGGGAAGGATAGCACATGGGACAAGAATCTATCATCCACTCAGGAGATAGGGAACCAGAGGAGACTCTTAGAAGGAGAGTATTAAAGAGGGGATGCAGGAATTTGGGTCCTTCCACATTACAGAGATTAGTTCCCTTGCCCAGGACAGGGAATTAGCATAGATCCCTGTGAGCAAGTCACCCAATTCCTCCTATAGGCTCCATAAAAGAGTAACTTAAAAAACAGGATGAGGTGTTTGAGTCAGAGGCTTCATCCATGGAAAAGAGGGAAGGTACAGGAAGATCCACGGCACAAATCCATGGTGATGTCAGCCTTTGTTTAGAGCTCAAACCTACTAGAAATAAGAGCAGCCTTTGTGGCCAAAGGGAACAGTGAAACTCAGAAGAACAAGTCAGATAATAGCCAGATCCTAGAGAAGAAACTGAGGCTTATGCATGGAGTTGAGGCAAGGAAAGATAGTCTGCCCATGCAAGAACTCAAGGACCAGTCAGAGTCCAAAGGTAGAAATTCCTGTGATGACAGGGCTCCCTCTTTTCCCAAGGAGAGGTAAGAGCTGAGTGTCACATCCTGCAGCCTTCAAGCAGGCTGTGAGGGTCCGTGTGCTCCGAGCATCCATGCCCTTTGTTCTATCCAAACTTCACTACGTACTTCCCAAGAAGTACACACCTCTACCTTCACTGCCAAAAACCATCTACATCTCTAAGAAGCTGAATTCTTCTCGTACTGAAGAGAAACTCATGACCTGTTTTCGTCTTTTGGCCGATTCCCTGTATACAGGTTATATTTAACCCAAAATACACTTTCTCCATTCTGGCTGTCTTCTACCAGCCTGGAATGTTTCAAGTACACAATCCAAAGAAATGAGGAAAATCGCCATAAAATTTTAATACTAGTTCATCATAGAAAGACTAGTCCAGTGAGCTGCCATGCTGGCCAATGAAAAGACAAGGATCTTAGATTACACCAACGGGAAGAGTGCTACTCTCCCGATGTGACATGCTCCAGGTCAGTAGGAGACACAGAGCTCCTGGCTTTGTGTTTGGGAAGTGGTGGTGGTGGTGGAGGCAGGGACTGGAGCTATCAGCAAGGCTGCTCTGGGTGTCGTTCACCTCTCTGCTCCATGTGAAAAGGGTTTACAGGTTACCTCCCTTCACTGGTACAAGCGCATAAAAGTGTTTAGCGACCTTAGCTCTTTGTTGGGAACTGTGGACCCAGGGTGTGGTGGGGTTGGTAAAGTAGATAAGTTCCTGCTCTTTCTCCTCCAGGTGGCCAAAGGGAAGGCAGAGTGATGAAAGGGCTCAGCAAAGCTGGGATGGGGAGGAGAATATACTGCTTACAGGCTTGGGGAGAAATCTCCACATACCTTCAAGTAACACATCACTCTCCAGCCACTGGAAGGGAACTGGATTCAAAGCTAGGGAGATGAAAACTGACCCATGACCTGGGTCACCCCATGTCCTGCCCACCAGGCAGCCCAGCTCCAAAGGGGTCCAGAGACAGGATAATTTTCCTTTAAAAAGTCGCTTTTATAGATATTAGAAAAGTAGCCACTGTACAGTGGACCAAGACCTAGGTGAGAACCGAGTTGAAGTTGGGGGTGTTGCTGTGCTGGTACTGAGACGGATGTGCTGAGGCCCAAGGCTCTGGTAGGTACTACTTAAAGATTGGCTGTATCTGTGATAGTCAGCTGTTTTGAAATAAACTTGGAACTCAAAAATGAATTCTTCCTGCCAGCTGGTCACCGTGGGCAAGGAAGCAGCTCCTCACTGAGACTACACTGTTGCCTGGCTCGATGACATCAATGCAGGGGAAGTGGGTCACACAGTCATCAGTGATAGGGATGTTCACATGCAGCCACACAGCGCCTGCAGGAAAATGAGGAGAGAGTAAGGAAAAGGTCAGAGTTGTGGAAGTAGAAAGGAGGGAAACAAAAGAAGAGGGGAAAGAAGGACCCAGTGGGTGGGAAGGAATGGAGTGTCTCCATCATCACTAATCAGGCCACTCCCACTCCTCAACCCTCTCCCCCACGACCTGACTCAGGCTCTGGGGACTGACTGGAACACTGATAAGCTGAGATGGACCTGGTGCCATCTTGGCAAGAGTGTGTGTATGTGTGTGTTGCAGGCAGGGGAGGTAGAGGGAGAGGTTGTCTTTGAGCACAAAGACAATGCCTGCAGGGATGTTCTCAGGCCTGCCAAACTCCTTTTTTGGGTAAGTGCTTTCTTTACAGCCATTTTTTTCTAACATTGTGCAGGATCTTGTACTCAATGCAAACAGTTGACCTATCAGGGCTGAGGTGTCCTCTGTGATCAGTATGTCCTTGGTAAAGTCGTGGGATATCTTCTTCAGGACACACATAGCCCACGCACCACAGGTGGGTTCTGCAATTTATGACAGGGGTACAGTTTTTCTGGGTCAACGTGGACCACTGTTCAGCCCACTGAAGCCAACATGGCCAAATGTTTAAAGGATTCTCTGTATTTTCCTACATCCATGGAGTCTGGGTCAATGTCATTAAAAGGCCAGATGGAGTAGCTGCTGAAAAAGAAGAGCCAGAAAGAAAGAGAGTCACCAAAAAGGAGGAGTCCCCATGAAATAGAGAAAAGAACCACTGGAGCCATCTCTTGTGCCCAGGTGAGAGAAGGTGAGGCTCAGTGTAGCTCATCCTGGCTCCACTTTAGTTTCTTCACCTGCCTTGGCTCCCATATCCAGGCCTAGAGAAGCAAGCTTTATGTCCTGCAGAGAGGTTCACACTTACAGAGCAAGTAATGCCTGGGAAGAGTGATGTCTGCCTTTCATTACATAATTAACCATGCTGCACATTCACTTTTAAAATTTGATCTCCTAACTTGAAGTTCAACAGGATGAGTATCCACATAGGTAGAAAATCCAGGGCTAGAGAACTCCGAGGAGGTGACCCTCAGGACAGTGACCTTCCTTATGCTGCCATGACCAAAGACCACTCATCCAAGGAGAGGTGTGGCTTAAAGTGCTGAGTGACTGGCCCTGGATCACATGACAAGTTACACCAAACTCACAGATCTTTGCTTTTAGGTGCTGCTCTGCATTCTGAAGTAATGCAGTAACACAGCCGAGCATCCCACCCTCTGGCCTCCACCTTCAGCTTTTCCAAATTGCCCTTATATGCCGGTTAGTAAGGACCAACAATCTACTGGTTCTTGCAGTCTCTCCTTGTCCATCAACAACCTCTGGTCTTTGTTCTCTCTCTATGGTAACGTAATGGGCTGAATTGTGTCCCCCCTCCAAATTCACATATTGAAGTTCCAACCCCCCAGTACCTCAGAAGGCAACTGTCTTTGGACATAAGGTCTTTAAACAGGTGATTAAGTTAAAATGAGGCCTTTAGGGTGGGGTCCTAATCCAATATGACTGGTGTCCTTATAAGACGAGGAAGAGACACCAGCGATGGGTGCACAGAGAGAAGAGGCCATTTTTATTTGTTTGGTTTTTGCTTTTGTGAGGAAGATTGACCCTGAGCTAACAGCTGTTGCCAATTTTCCTCTTTTTTATTTTTATTTTTTTGCTTGAGGAAGATTGTCACTGAGCTAACATCTGTGCCAATCGTTCTCTATTTTATGTGGGTTGTCACCACAGCGTGGCTTGACAGGTGGTGATAGGTCCAGACCCAGGATCCAAACCTGTGAAACCTGGGCTCCCGAAGTGGAGTATGTGAACTTAACCGCTACACCATTGGGCCAGCCCCAAGAAGAGGCCATGTGAGGACACAGCAATAAGGCGGCCATCTGCAAGCCAAAGAGAGAGGCCTCAGAAAAAAGCAAATCTGCTGACATCTTGATCTTGAACTTTTAGCCTCCAGAACTGTGAGAAAATAAATTTCTGTTGTTTAAGCCAGCCAGTCTGTGTTATTTTGTTATGGCAGCCTGAGCAGACTAACAGAGTAGCCATTCATGGTCCGCTGCATAAAAAACATTCTAAACACCCTCACCTCATTCTTGTTTCCTCATTCTTATCTGGCAAAATTGCAAACCCTCTGCCTCTTCCACACCTGACCTCCAGTAAGTGGCTGAGGCCTACTAGATAAAATTGCACACTTGCGTATATTGGGCCACCACAGCTCTGTGGTCTGCAGCTAAGGGGCCTCTCGACTACTGCATGGAAGTCATACTTTCCTTCATGCCGTATATTTGGTCAGTTCCTCTTATGTGCACTTAGGACACATAAATGAACAAAACTCACAAAGCTCCCTGCTTCTTAGAGCTCATATCACTGTTCCATGGCCAACTTTCTTATCCTTAACTAATCTATTTCACACATTCCCCATTTTGACAGACAGACTTCTGTCCCCCCAACCTCAGCAGATGTGCTAGCTGCCACTTCACAGAGGAAACAGAAGCCATCAGGAGAGAACTTTTCTTCACCAAACTCAAAAACATTTGTATCCCACCCCTCCTCTCCTCCTTCCTTCCTGTCATAGTGAGAAGGGTTTCTCAGGGTGAGTCCTTTGACCTTGCCAGCTAGGGAAGGTGACTTTACTTCCCCAGGCTTACTGTCTCATCTATGTTGTGACTTTTGGCTTAATTATCCATCTTCTTCCAGAACAGGGACGCACTGCTCTATCACCAGCTTAGGTGGTTAGCATTTAGTCAGTACTCAAGCACCATTTTGGGAAAGGAATGAGAAATGAGAGGGAAGGAGGGCCCACCCAACTCTCATCTACTAACTGGGGAACATTCAAATATACTGTTAACATGATCGTGAAGAACAGAATGCACAGGTAAGCACTTTAGACAAATTTAAGGCCCAACTTTGCTAAAGTTGTCACATGGACTTGACAAGTAACACTGTCCAAAGCCCCCAAGAGTCTCAGCGCCCTAGAAATATCAAGACTGGTCAGAGACAGTGAGACCTCAAGGTAGTCCCATCCACGAAAGTTGAGGGGTCAGCATCTCAAACTCTCTCTATTGGACCAGTGCATTTTTTGGATATGCTTTTATATAATTATACCAAAGGCATCAACGTTTGATATTTCTTTGATACCATTTGATATTTCTACATAATATATATCCTGGAAATCTTTCCATGGCAGTTCACGAATGTTGACCTAATTTTGTGATTTGGGTGTGACATAGTTTACCTGATGATTTGACAATTTCTTGGTTGTTTTTTAAGCTTAAGGGTCAGGGAAGTTAGCACCTCCCAAATGGGAACTCTAGGCCAGGGGGCAGTCTGCAGGACATGAAGGAGCAAAGCCCAGCCTACATTGTTAAGGCTGTGCCTAGCACAGAAGAGAAATCGCACGCAGACTTGAAGCTCTTTCTGGAGAACCTGCATCTTAGCAAATTGTTTGGGAGATCATAACTACTCTGTGAAACGTATAAATAAATGATATAGATAACCTCTTCCCTCATCTTCACTTAGTTTCAGATCACCTCTAGTAATAATGTTTAAGGTAAAACAATGTCATAAAGACAAAGATAACTTGTAAAAAAAATTCAGTGAGGGATAGGAAAGGGGATGTTCTATGATTTTCAGACATAATTTTCAGCCAAGGAAAATCACAACTCTTCATAACAAAGGCTATTCCAGTGTGGGATTAGGTTTAGGTGAATTTGGAACTTGCCTCAGATACAAATTGAAACAGGGTGCCAAATGATTTCGTAATGAGGCAAAGTGATATATTAATGTAATATTTTCAAAAATCAAAACTAATGATAAAAAAATTCTTGGTGAACAAAATATCAAAATTTTAAATAAAGATAAGATCTGGCCCTGCAATTACAAAAGCCTGAGAGATTTACAAATGTGTGTGTGTGGGGGGGGGGGTGTGAAATGCAAAGTTAAATGTTGACAAATTCCATTCTGTCTATAAATTTCTCACCAAAGAAACTGAAATATACTTACTTGCTAAATATCTTGGACCCTTTTCACACAACGCTGCTAAAAAATATGATTTGCTTACCTGTATATTAAAGCTTTCATAATGAAAACTTTTGGTCATTCTTCAGTCACCCTATACACAGAAGTACTTGCTGGAAATTTTGATTTTGTCAAAATAGAGACAACTCCCTAAAAATGTGCCAACAAAATGATTATTATTGTTGTCAGCCAAAGAAAAGATATCAAAATATTGGCCTGCCATAAAATCCTATTGTCAAACCGTGGGACAGGAAGAATATCTCCTGTAATTTGGACATACATTAGGGACGAGATGGAGAAGGAATTAACGTAAATCATAAACTTATATGGTGTTTCTCCAAAACTGTTTCAGCAAGCTAAAATTAAAGATGGCAATTCTCTCAATTGAAAATAAGGTAAGTAAAGAAGTAATCCTGACAATATTATTGCCGAATTTGCTTTCAATAAGGCCCAGGAAATTATAACTGGGTTTGGTATAAACAAATCTTTAATCTGTGTTTTAGTACACCTACTCTTTAATAGTTTTCAACGACTTTAACTTTGTACGATAAATTAACCATTAAAACTTAATAAAATCTTATATATAGATTCGTGTCCAGATTGTAGCTGCGTCTCCGTTTCCCCGAATTCGTGTCTTTCTCCCCAGAAAGCCTCCTGAGCCTGGAAACAGCCCACAGCACGCTCTGACCTCGAGCCGCCGGTCCCCGAATGAGCGCGCGCTCTTGGAAACGGTGTGGCCCCGACCTTCCAGGAGAAAGGGAAGGATGGACGCGGGCAGGCGCAGGCAGCGGAAGGCTCTGGCGGGGCCCCGGCGGAGCTCCCCGCGGCGTCGGGCCGAAAGGAAGCGTTTGCTCCGCGTTGTCCCGCCCCGCGCGGTCCCTGAGCCCCGCGGCGCCTCGCCCGGGCCGGGCTCCCGCGGACGGCGACGCGCCGGCTGTCCCCGTGTCCGCGGCCGGAGCCCCAGGCGGGTCCCGCTGGGCGGGCGGCGCCGGAGGGTCGGTCACGGCGAGTCGGGCGCCCCCTGCCGGCCGCTGGGGGCAGCGACGGGGGTTTGCGCGCGCTGTTGAGCGGTGGCCACGCGCTTAGTTTCACTGTAGTCCAGGTGAAGCGCTGAGATTCTGGACTCCCTGGTTTCTCTGCTGATGGCAGTGGTGATGCTCTGCTGTAGCTGTGCCTGTTCTGTCGGTTGGCATAGGCCTTGGAGCCACAGCCTGAAAAATAAGGAACTTTTCATGTTTGTAAGGCATGCCTCTAAAAAGGAACGCCTCTCAGTTACGCTAGAATGCCAGAATCCACTTCAAGTTTCTTGAGAAAAGTAGAGAGATCATCAAAGCCCAGAAGAGGTAAGCTCCCTGTTTTTGCCATCAGAATCTCCAGCAAATCTTCAGTGTGTCCAGCATAGAAGATTACAGCGCTGCTTAGAGGAAGATTCTTCTGGATAAATTACGCTCTAGGCTTGACCGTAAAATCAGGAACAGCTGGAACAAAAGACGAAAGCAGAAATCCTTCAGGCTTGTCATATTTGGGTATTGCTGTTCAAAGATTCTTCCAGGGTATCATTCCCTATCTGAAGGAAGCTGTCAGGAAGAAAACTGAAGTGCACTCTTCCTTTATTTAGTAATACCCATAGGAAAAAGATCAGGAAATAAAGATGAATGTTATGTTCAACTCTCTCTAATCACTTATATTATTTTTGCCAAGCTGAAAAAAAAAAGCAATCAACAGTTCTTTCCAGGTACTTACCAAAAAGGCAAAAAGAAGAGTGGAGAGAGTGTATTCCAGTAATAACCAGGAACTTATTTCTCATTCTGATATTTTACATCTTGCAAATACAAACTTGAAGAAAATATTCTTGTAATCAATTAAAAAAAAAACTCCTCAAAAATCTTCTTTTAAAGTGGAAGCAACCCAAGTGCCCATCGATTGATGATTGGATAAAGAAAATGTGGTATACATATACAATGGAATACTACTCAACCATAAAAAAGACAAAATTGTCCCATTCGCAACAAAATGGATGGACCTGGAGGGTATTATGTTAAGCGAAATAAGCCAGACAGAGAAAGACAAACACCGTATGATTTCACTCATATGTGGAAGATAAACTAACAAATGGGCAAAGAGAACCGATTAGTGCTTACCAGAGGGGAAGAGTTTTGGAGGGTGGGCGTAAGGGGTAAAGGAGCACATTTATATGGTGACTAACAAATAATAATGTACAACTGAAATTTCACAATGTTATAAGCCTTTATGACCTCAATAAAATTTTTTAAAAAATCTTCTTTTATAACTTCCCTTGAATAATAAACTATTTACATTATGTCTTTTGATCCAGTTTATATTATTCTCTTGAATCAACTACATATACTGTGTTGGTATTATTCTTTATATTTTTCTTATTCCTTTCATTATTCTCTTCATGAATATTGCTGGAGCTCCTCCAATGGTAGCCGATGGGCTAGATGCCAAGGGATCATGGTTTGATAAGGTATTTTCTTGCCCCACAGGTATCTTACAGACTCCTGGGGAGCTATTCTAAAGAGAAAATGGGACATATCTTCTAGGGTTTCGATGGCTGCTAGCAGCGAGAATATAACCATGCTATGTCTGTAGAGAGAGCACATTAGATGGCACAAAGAGTGGACCTGATGTAGTGGGAGTCACCATGCAGCACCAGGTGAAAGCAACTAAGGGTTTCCAGCGTCGAGAGCAACAGTGTGAACGTGGCCACGCCTCCAGCCTCCCTGTCAGCTGATTCCCGCTCTCAAGTGGTCAAGGCCCCGTGAAGTGCAGACCAGCACAGAAACACAGTAAATACAGGGAGCCTGCCCACATTTGCCTACACCCAAAGAATCCAGAAGCTCATCTATGCCTCTGTTTAGGCGGTTCCACGTTCTGACTCCACCAGGCACAGGACTCTCATTTGCTCAAAAAACCACAGTGCACATGGATCTGAAAAGTCAGCAGTAGCTTGAGAACTTGGAAGGAGAACAGAGATGTGTAAAGCGTCAACTGGAAAAGAGGTAAGTTCTCAGGAGGTGGAACAATACAATGGGTAGCACTGAGTCAAAAGTTTCTTCAGATCTTTCTCATCAGAAGATGAGAAGATTGAAGTGGTTGCTTAGAGCACAGAGTTCTCCCACAGAGACGTGGCCAATAGCCGTGTCCCCAGCATGGATGACACTGATAGCACAGCAGCCTGCAGAGTATTGGAAGGGACAAGGGTTACTCCACTGCCAGCTGCAGACTTCTGTTCCCTCCCTAGAACCCAGCAGGTCATCACAGCGGAGGGAAAATTACTCCTGGGGCCAGTGCAATTAAAGAAATCTCTTAAATTCAGGTCAGGAGGCAGCCTTCTTTAAAACCAAACAATATTTGAACGAAAGGGTCACAGGCAGGGATTTGAGGATATTCAGCAGCAACTAGGGCAGAGCCTCCATAGCAGAACAGTTATTAATGTGAATATTGAAAGACCAAAATTTCTCATGGCAGCAAAGACCTTTGTGGAAATTCATTTATTTAACTAATTGAAAAGAGGACGTTGATGAATTATTTCTCATTTTCTTTGCAGATGGTGCATACTGCACAGAGTAAGTACATTTAAAGTTAGAGCTTGGAACCCTTCCTGAGGATTAGGGTTCAAAAAGCAAAGAACATGAAACGTATATAAATAAATTAGAACCATTAACCATTAACGTGAACACCTAAAAGGCTATTATACTGCAGCCTGGGACAATTACTCATGAAGCTGGTGGATGCTACAGTCTGTAAAAACCAAACAGGGAAATAGACAAACAACAAAAAATATCTAATTTCTTGTCGCATAAAAGGAAACTCCGTGAAGTACGTTGAGATGGTCATCAAGCGCTTGGCTTTCTGTGGATTCCACGGGAAGTAAGCTAACCTTATACTGCGCAAGGGCATCAGTTCTAGACAACCATCCAGGTCCTTGGACAGTGAGGCAACAGCCCTTGCACGAGAGCCCTAGCCACACTCATACTGTGAGTGTGGAGTCTGGGACCAGAAGGAAAAAGCTCCACGTGTTTCTGTTTGCATGGGTCATACACGTTGGGCGTGTGGAGATATAGGCCCTCCCTGAGCTCAGAGTTTTTATCTTAGACTTCGGTAAATGTTTGCAAAAACAAAATGACATCTTGCTAAAGCTTACCCCTAAGAAAAATAAATGACACAGAGGGAAACGTGGGAAAATCATCTATTTTAATGTATTATTTAATAGTAGTAAAACAACTCATCCATGGCTCTTTATTATGCACAAAAATTAATCAGGTCAGGGCTAGGGAGAAAATCAATGTTAATGTTTTTAGTTTCTTTTAAAAACCACTACCCTTTACCAGCTTTTAACTCTTTTAGAATCAATAATAGGTATACTGTCGTAATTTACATAGAGAAGTTCAGCACTTAATTAAATGTAAAAATTATTTTCATTTTCCAATAGATGTGTTTCTCAAAGTGTTGTCTGGGGACTCCTGGGACACTTTCTGTGAGTCCACAAGGTCAAACTGTTTTTATTTATATTTATTAAAGTACTAAGATGTTATTTGTCTTTTTCCCTCTCAATCTCTCATGTGTCTGGTGAACTTCTCCAGCTGTCAAGTGATGTATGATGATTTCGTCTAAGAGTTCATAGAATGTGTGCCTATATAATCTCATGTATTAAAAGTTTCTCAGTTTACATTTATTATATGAGAAATAGTGATAGATATTATTCACCTTACAAAAACTTGTCAGGTTCTCAACAATTGTTCAGAGTGTAAAGAGGTCCCGAACCAAAAAGTTTAAGAAATGCTGTCCTTTACAAAGTCCATTGCCCTTTCCTCACACTCCATTATGTTGCATGTGTTGTTGCTTTTTGAATATATCAGAGGTGTTATTTGCATTAAAGTAGAATTTCTAGTCTGTTTTTTCTTGATGAATCTTTCCTTGGTCTTTTAAATTCCATGATTCCCATCTGGCCCTCTCCTATTTGCAGGGACCTTACTTGGGGACCTCATCGCTGACTGATTGAATTTTGTAGACCTAAAGTTATTTAACCAACCTTTATTTCCAATACAAACAATACTTTCATTATTTCATCAATAAATGGTGATTTTAATGGTATGTTTATTTCAGCCTGAAGTTTTATTTTATGATTTTTTAAATAGGATGAGGCTAGAAAAATAAACACACCTATACTAAGCAGTGTGGCTGAGTCTGGAGCTCAAGAAAGACGCTCCTTGCTAAGTAGCCCCTTAAAAGCATTCACTGCTTCTGTCTGGGAAGGCATTGTATTCCTCCATCTTGGTCACACATAAACCTCCTCAACACTCACATTGCAACCATTGGTTGCAAAGACAGAGAGGAGAAGAGATTCTTCACTGAGCTTTCCCAGTAGACAACAGGAAGTGCAGTCTGGGCTGGAGGTGAGAAACAGAGTTGTCCTTGGCAATGAGAAGAGCAGGCTGGCCTGAAGAGGTCTCCCATGGAATCAGTGAGGTGCTGAAGAAGGAAAGTCAGAGCCCATATGGCTGGAAACTGTCAGGGGTTTTTTTGTTTATTCTTAAACTCACAAGAAAACTCAAGAGTTAAAAAGAAATAGTCTTCCAGGAGGCTATGGTTAATGGGTTAATAAAGTTATTTTACTATATTTCATTGAAGAAGTCACTCATAAAATCTTAGACTTTTTTTCCAACTGGAAGAAAAATCTACTCCCTTCTATTTAATAGGGATTTTGTCTATTTTTCCTTAGAACTTAAAGTCAGTTCAGTGGACTCATACCACACTCTGTCTTGCTGTACAAAACAATAAACAACCCTTTGGCATCTGAAGTGGAACTCAGGATCCTTTGTCATCTCGCTCTCCTCGCTCTATGATTTCATGCCGTGATCTCTCATTGATTCATAAATCCTGTCAACGTTTCTATCCTTCACTTCCTTTCATGGCTCTTCTGGACAAGCCATTATATCAACTCTCCCTAAGGTTTGCCCTTGGATCTTTGGTACGTTTGGAAGAGTTCATCCCTCCAGAGTTGTATTTCTCTCCAGTTGTATAAGTGAGTGGAATCCAAATAGGGTTACTGCGAGGAGTTAGTTAATGTTTTAAAGAACTAAGAAGAGTGGCTAGCCCATAATAAGGATGCAATAAAATTCAGTTAGGATTTTTTAATATCATGATTACTATTATCCAGATTAAGATCAGAATCTTTTGAAATCATCTATTTATTTCAATTCAAGATTTCTCGAGGCAATCTTTTCATTGCCTGAGAGAATTTGTTAACTAGGTAGAGAGCTCAGGCAAGGGCTTGTACCCACTATTCTGCCAGAGAGGGCAGTGTCCTAGCTACTCGGAGCCTGGTTGCCAGTATCTGTGAGCTGGTTGGTGTGACTCCTCCCTTCTCTCCTCAGAGCTGATCACATGTGGATTAAATGAAAGAAACATCAGATGGCTGGTCTTGCAAAGCTGAAGGCAGGCCATTGACCCAGGAGTTGGTCTGAGCTTCTGGCAGAAGCAGCCATTGTCCTGGTTTGTGTTATTCATCATTGGCCTTCATTCTTCCCCTCTGCCACACTCTGGTCCCCAATTTGGTTACACTGAATTTTGTTAACTTAGAATATGTCATTTTGTCAGCAGAAAATCACTTCCCTTTTTTCACTTTCACCACATTCAGAGTTATGTTTGTTTTATTTTGCCCTCAAAACAACTGTCAAATTTTACTTTCTAGGAAAGTCGAAATGAGGAACAAAAAGTCTGAAGTCCTGAAAATGATACACATTGCAGCCTCTTTGCCTTTCTTTTACTTCCTTTATTGTTCTCACCTCATCATGAATTAGAATGTAATGCAGGAGCAGCATGACAGATCTTGCCCACTGAGCCACTAAAGGAAAAGAAATTACAAAATTTTTAAATGAAAAATCATGAATAAGTAAAGCAAGAGACTATTTCTCTCTGACATAGCAGCCTGCCCTCACTGCCCTGCATTCTCAGAGGGAGATGGAGACAGAGACAGAGGAATGAAGAAGCCCAATGGAATCCACTCACTGATAAACAACCAAAGGTCATTAGTTTCTGTAACATAAGCTTCTAATGAGACACATCATCATCACTGAATCCCCTGTGCCCAGCTCAGAAACCTCAAGCACAACAAGTGTTCAATAGTTTAAGTAAAAGAGTTGAATAGTAAAATCTGTTCTTGGCAACATAAAAATTATGTGCTTACTGAAGGTGAAATGATTGCCGTTGGGTAATTCCTCCACCTCCTTAGACGAAAGAAATGTTTGCTCTCAGCACCTGAGGGCTGTTGACATTTTTGATACCTGGGGACTGAGTCAGGAGAGCAGGAGGTCACCACTGAGGACTGAGGTCCTTCACGCAAACACTCTAGGAGCAAGGGTGACGGTCCTGAAGGATAAATTATTTTGCCAACACGGAAATAAGCCCCTCCACAGAAAATAAATCCTCAGGATTGAAGTCCTCAGGCTGTGGTGAGCCTGCCCTCAGTTCTTGAGTCCAGGAGAGTTCAGGATGAGGCCTCTGTCACTGTGGAGGAGCTGTGATGTGTACTAGACGTGATATGTACCTTGTGAGTGAGGTGGTGCTGGGAAAATAAATTATCTTGGATTTGAATCTCCATACCCATCTGTTCCTGAAAAGAACCAGGATTCCTACTGGGGGTGTTGGCACAGCCTGAGGGGCACTATAGGCCTCCAGGAATAAAATGGTAGAAAGAAAGGAGAATGTCTCTGCTAGTCATAACCTTGTGGGCCCAATGAAACATAACCACATGGACCTGCATGAATGAGTTCTAGAAGGAAGAGAAAAATCAGAGAAGCTCATTCACTCATAATCATCGGCCTCTGCTGTGAATCAAACATTAAATGAAACCCAGTGCTTGGTTCTAAGGAACTTAATTGCCAACAGTGGTCTGGTAAATCCCTTAACTAATACAGAGACCCTTAGGGCTGAGGGAGCCTGCCCTCCTATGTAAAGTGAGGAGGACAAAATGGAGCCTAACATCAAGGCTAAAAATGTGCCCTAGACAGAGAAGAACAATATTTGAAAAAAGAGTGTGTGTGTGGAGTATTTACATACTCACATCACTTCTGACTTTAGGACAAAGACCTTTCTCATTTGATTGATGAGTATCCATTCAGATTGGCACATCTGAAGTTTACTGGGAACATTAAACTTCTATTGCAAAACTAATAGTTTGGATTGATGACGTCTTCTTAGACCATATAGAGAATACATAAATGAAAAGAAAAAAGGAAGTAAAACTGGAGAGAAATGTTTAGAAGACGAAAATTATTGTGTTCCCTATTTAATGGCCATGCTTGGAAAGAATGTCATCAGAGAACCTCGGGTCCAAGGTTCAGAAACACCCAGCTCAGCCAGGCCAGCAGCACCCTCATTTTCCCCATGGCCCTCCTGCTCTCTCTATTGATGGCCCTGGTGGTGATCAGCTATGGTCCTGGTGGAGCTCTGGGCTGTGACCTCCCTCACAGCCACATCCTGGTTAGCAGGAAGAACTTCGTGCTTCTGGGCCAAATGAGCAGAATCTCCTCCGCAATCTGTCTGAAGGACAGAAAAGACTTCAGGTTCCCCCAGGACATGGTGGATGGCAGCCAGTTCCAGAAGGCCCAGGCCATGTCTGTCCTCCACGAGATGCTCCAGCAGACCTTCAACCTCTTCCACACAGAGCGCTCCTCTGCTGCCTGGAACACGACCCTCCTGGACGAACTCTGCACTGGACTCCTTCGGCAGCTGGAAGACCTGGACACCTGTTTGGAGCAGGAGATGGGAGAGGAAGAATCTGCCCTGGGAACTGTGGACCCTACACTGGCCGTGAAGAGGTACTTCCAGGGGATCCATCTCTACCTGAATGAGAAGAAATACAGTGACTGTGCCTGGGAGATTGTCAGAGTGGAAATCATGAGATCCTTCTCTTCATCAGCAAACCTGCAGGGAAGATTAGGAATGAAGGATGGCGACCAGGGGTCACCTTGAAATGATTCTCCTTGACTGATGTGCCATGTCACCCTTGCACATATCTTTGGTCATTTTGAAAGCCTCTTATTTCTGCTTTAGTCACAGAATGTTTTAAATTTAATTCAGCAAATAGTCTGTCAGTAATGTTAAGCAAGAATATGTTAAAATTATTCAGGTCCTAGGGCATCAGTGCCTAAGAGATGACTGCCCTGATGTTTTTATTTATTATTTGTTTATTTATTTATGTTTATATCTTACCATATTTATATTTATACTTTCATAAAAGATATTTGCCTTTATATTGTATTACAATTTAGAAAATATGTTGACCTTTCCATTTTATTAAATTTGCATTTCGTTTTATTTATTACATTCATATCAAAGAAAACTTCTTAAGTCTTTTTGTCCTTTATACCTAAATCCAAACCCTGGTTTTCTAAACCAAATAAAAGAATGGATCTTAATATTTATCTACTCATTCATTCATTCAGTTCATGTTGTATGTATGAATTGAGTATCAAAGTAGTTGTGAATTTTTGTGGAATTGCCTTCATGAAACAGAAGTGAATAAATCTAAATCTAAAGTTGAAACTTTCAGTCTTACAGGGAAAGAGACATAAAAAACACTATAAACATTTTTAAAATTTCTATTATATTGAAAAATACAAAAAGAAGTAAAGGAAAATAATGTTCTCACATCAGAAGGTTTAGATACAAATAATTTTGGGGGGAGAGAAGATATCCTTTCTAGGGTGCCTGGGTGACACATAATTGCAGAACTCTTGTCAGCTGTTGGGTATATGGGTCTAGAATGAACAACAAATGCCCTGGGTGCAGGTATTAATTGGGGATTCCTTACTGTGTATCTGGGCAGGAGGGCATGGGATGGATGTGTCACCTATAATAGAGTGGACGATGAGGAGAGGACCTCAACTTAGTCCTGCAGACCCTCAACAGTTAAAGGTTGTGCAGAGGGGAGTCTGCAATGAGCACTGAGGCTGAGTGGCCAGTGGAGTTAGAAGGACACATGGGGACAAACAGGGGGGAGACTACTGAAGGGAAGAGCGTGTTTAAAGGACAGAATGGTGCTTGCAGGGCAGGTGTCCAGTGCACCTGAAAGCAGATGCCGCTGGTGACCTTAGCAGGATCTGGGTTAGCGGAAATAATGGGACAGAAATCAGATGGGAGTAGGTTGAAAAAGAAACACAAGAATGAGAATTAGGGGCACTGTGCATAGAAAATTATTCTGGGAAGCTTGTTTGTGAAGTGGAGGGTATCCTCCTGGAGAAAATGCTTACCTGACTTGGTCAGCAGCTGGAGACAGGGAGATCTGTTAGTCTGGAGAAAAAAGTAAAAGAAATTCCTGAGGCAAGTACTTCCTATTGGCTGTGAAGAGGCACTTCAAGGAACCAGTCTGTATTTTAAACAGAAGGAATAAGTGACTGTACATAGGAGGTTGTCAGAGTGGAAATCAAAAGCCAGTTGTCTTCACCATTAATCTTGTTTGAAAAAAAGATAGCAAAAATCTAATTGACCTTGGATTTGGCAACGGCTTTTAGGATACACCAAAACACGATCCATGAAAGAAAAAGTGATGAGTTGGACTGCACTAAAGTAAAAAACTTCTGGTCGGTGAGTGACACTGTCAAGAGAATGAGAAGACAAGCCACAGACTAGGAGACAATATTTGCCAAAGAGAGATCTCATAAGGGACTGTATCCAAAATACGCAGGAAACTCTTAAAACTCAACAATAAGAAAACAAAAATCTCACTTAAAAATGGGCAAAAAATCCAGATAGACACTTCACCAAAGATGACATACAGACTGCAAATAAGCATATGAAATGTTGACTCAACATCACACATCATTAGGGAAACGCAAATTAAAAGAACAATGAGATTCCACTATACATCTATTAGAATGGCTAAAATCCAGAACAGACAACAGCAAATGCTGGTGAGGATGTCGAGCAACAGGAACTCTCATTCATTGTTGGTGGGAATGCAAAATGGTCCAGCCACTTTGGAAGACAGTTTGGCAGTTTCTGACAAAACAAAACATACTCTTACCATACCATCTAGTAATTGTGCTCCTTGTGATTTACCCAAATGAGTGGAAAACTTACGTCCACACAAAACCCTGCACAGGATGTTTGTAGCAGCTTTATTCATAATTGCCAAAACCTGGAAACAACCAAGATGTCCTCCAATAGGTGAATGGATAAATAAACTGTAGTACATCCAGACAATGACATATTATTCAGCGCTAAAAAGAAATGAGCTATTAAGCCATGAAAAAGACATGAAGGAAACTTGAATGAATATTACTAGTTGAAAGACGTCAATCTGAAAAGGCTACATACTGTATGATTTCAACTGTATGACATTCTAGAAAAGGACATCACTCTGAAGTCAGGAAAAAGATCAGCGGTTGCCAAGGTTTGGGGAGGGGGATGAACAGGTGAAGCACAGGGGACTTTCCGGGCAAGAACACTATTCTGCAGGATATTATAGCGGTGCACGCATTTGTCAAAATCCATAGATGTACAACACAAAGAGTAAACCCTAATGTAAACTATGGCTTTAGTTGATTTTTTGTTTTTAAAGCAAGTAAGGAAAGAGCTCTGTAAAGGGATTCAGTGTCAAAACGGCCTTGCTGAAGTTTGTGTGTGAAAGGAAAGAACAAAACTCAGGGGCAAGTGCAGAAAACGCCAGGTTCTGTGCTCTCTCCCCGAGAAACACATTGCTGGCGAGGCCGGGGCCAAGCTCCCTACTCAGCAGTCAGGGCCGGGGAAAGGGAGGTTTCTTACTTACTAGTAAAGTTGCACAAGTTGGTCCTCGAGGACCCGAGGGCATCTCCCTGAAGCAGCCCGAACACTGAAACAAAAGCTCCCGAGTCTGCGCATCTGAACCCGGGGCGTCAGGAAATGCCCCCTGCGCGCCCTCTGGCGGCCGCCTAGTGAGTCACCGGAATTCTCAAAGGCCCGGATCCCTTTGGTAGCGGCAGGAGTGATGCTCTGCTCCATCCTTGCCTGCTCTCTGGGCTGGAACTTGCCTTGGATCCATAGACTGGAAAACATGAAAATCTCCATTCTGTTGAGACAGCTGAAAAGTATCCCCTCTCAGTCATGCCTGAATAACAGAACCCATTTCAAATTTCCTTGGAATAGAGGGAATAATTCCCAAACGCAGGGGATACAAGGCACCTGTTTCCACCAGGTGATGCTCCAGCTGATCATCAACCTCTTCAACACTGAGGACAGCCATACTCCTTGAGCAACACCCTCTTGGATCTCTAGCCTTGATCACAGCCTGGAATAGCTGGAAGAAGAAAATCTGGCTTGTTCCCTGTTTGGGAACTGTTGCCCCGAATTACTTCCAAAAGCATCAATCACTATCTGAAGGAAAAGGAATTCAGCCCCTGTGCCTGGGAGGTTGTCAGAGCAGAAATGGAAGTGTGCCTCTCCCTCATGTAACAATCCCCAAAGAAAAGGCAGCAAATAAAGGAGAAAGTTGTACTTCTGACTCTCCCTAAACACGTTATTGTGTGCTAAGCCCTAAAAGCAATTTCGAATCATATTTCTGCACCAGCTGAGAAATATTTGAAACCAAAATCATCAGAATATTTAAAAAATATGTTGTACATCAGGTTTTTATAAAATATGTTTAGAGAGAAGAATATGATCTACTTAAATAAACAATTTTATGACGTTTTAAAAAATCTTCTTAAGTTCTTGGGAGTATTTGCTGTTTTCAAAGTGTGAAGTTCATTTTGTTATGGAAAGATTCTTCAAGAGAGTATGTTGTTAAAGACATTTGTGCTTTAAGTTAATGGTAGCTCCTGTAACAGATAAACAGAACTGTCAATAATTCAATCACAATAGAAATTTATTTTTCCTTCATATAAGCACAATGCATGCATTCCTGATCAGATCAAACTTCTTGTTGGCTTTTCTCCAAACAGTGATTCAGAGACATGGCTACCTTCTCTTCTGCAGCTTTGCCATATTGAACATGTGACTCCAAGTCTGTCTGTGGTACTTGAGTCTGCTCCACTCAGCGGTAAAGAGAAAAAGTAAGGTGGATCACATGGCATGTTTTCAAGGGCCAGGACCATACAGGGCAGTATCACTTCTACTCGCATTAGTTGGCCTGAATTTATTCTCATGGGATGCCTAAGAATAAAGAAGCTGGGAAACAGACTCCCACTGGGTGACTAATGGAAGAGGAGACAGGTTCAGTGAATAAACCACTCTTCATTTTTTCACCATTTGTACTGACGGTTTTTTTTTAAAGATTGGCACCTGAGCTAGCATCTCTTGCCAATCTGCCAGTCTTCTTCTTTTCTCTCTCCTTCTTCTCCTTCTCCCCCAAACCCCCCAAGTACATAGTTGTATATTCTGATTGTAAGTGCCTCTGATTGTGCTATGTGGGATGCCACCTCAGCATGACCTGATGAGCAGTGCCATATCCGTGCCTAGGATCCGAACTGGCGAAACCCTGGGCCACAGAAGCGGAGCGCACAAACTTAACCATTCAGTCATGGGGCTGGCTCCTGTACTGATGCTTTTTTTTTTTTTTTTAGGAGAAAAGAATAACCAATGTGTTTGCTGCACACACTTAATTAAAAAAAAAAAAACTGATCCAAAGTCTGATTCGACAATTTAAACCCAGGGAGAAGACGGGGATGTCACTCGCTAGAGTTCACTGCATCATTGACCCTTTGAAAGAAGCATTCAAGTTGACTCCCAAATGCGGAGGCTAACAAGGAAAATAGCCACGCATGTGGAGACATCACAGGTTGTTTCCTTATTCCATGACGGAGAGACAAGAGATATGTGATCAGGTAGGTCCTTGCAGGTACTTGCAGATCACTGAAATAAAAATGGAGAGTGAGTCTTCCATTCATGACCAGCCCTGGGATTCTCAGCCTGATATCCTAAATATTGAAAATGCAAACCTGAAGAAAATATCCCTGCAAACAAATGTGTTTTTTTTTTCTTTTTAAAATACCTCAGACAATATTCCATTATAACTTCTCTTATAGAACCATGAACAATCTGTAAAGAATCTTAGGATCTATTGTCCTCTCAAATCATAGCTATCTAATACATATTGGTGTTATTCTTTCTCCTGTTATTACCACAATTATTCTGCTCATGTTTATTGGTTGAGCTCCTGAAATAGAAGGGACTGGACCAAATTCCTAAGAAACGAGACTGGGTAAGATGATTTCTCTACTCACAGGCATCTATAGACTTGTGGGGAGGTATTTTAGGAGATAATAGGGCTGGTCATTAAAAGCTACATCTGTGGCAGCTAGGAGAGAGAATATAGCCATGTTAGTGTATAAAGAAGAGTGAAGACATTAGCAGGCTTTTCTTTGTTGGGAGGTTTTTGATGGTGTATTCAATTTCCTTACTTGTTATAAATCTGTTTAAATTTCTATTTCTTCATGATTCAGTTTTGGTAGATTGTATGTTTCAATTTGTTGGCGTATAATTGTTCATAGTAGTCTCTTATGCTCCTTCGTATTTCTTTTCTTTTTTTTTTTTAGATTTTATTTTTTTCCTTTTTCTCCCCAAAGCCCCCCAGTACATAGTTGTATGTTCTTCATTGTGAGTCCTTCTAGTTGTGGCATGTGGGACGCTGCCTCAGCGTGGTTTGATGAGCAGTGCCATGTCCACCCCCAGGATTCCAACCAACAAAACACTGGGTCGCCTGCAGCGGAGCACGCGAACTTAACCACTCGGCCACAGGGCCAGCCCCACTCCTTTGTATTTCTGCAGTACCAGTTGTAATGTCTCCTCTTTTATTTCTGATTTTTTGTTATTTGAGTTTTCTCTCTTTTTTTAGTCACTATCACTAAGGTTTGTCAATTTTGTTGATCTTTTCAAAACACCAACTCTTAGTTTCATTGATTTTTTTCTATTGTTTTTCTATTCTTTATTTCATTTATTTCTGCTCTAGTATTTATTATTTCCTTCCATCTGCTAACTATGAGGTTAGTTTGTTCTTCTTTTTCTAGTTCCTTAAGGTGTAAAGTTAGGTTGTTGATTTCAGATATTTCTTCTTCTTTTTAATGTAAGCTCTTACAGCTGTAAATTGCCTCCTTAGCACTACTTTCCCTGCACTATGTAAGTTTTGGTATGTTGTGTTTTCATTTTCATTTGTCTGAAGTTATTTTCTAATTTCCCTTGTGTTCCTTCTTACATTTTAACCACATTTTGACGTACGTTTATTTTCTTCTTGTTCCCATGTATTGGGATGCAAAATCAGAAGACTTTTACTTTCTAGGAAAGGTGACACGAGAAAGAAAGATATCTGGTTTTGTAAACACTATATACAAACATTTTTTAGTCCATTTGTTTTATCTTATTCACATCCTGCTATTGGCATTAACCTGAAGATGAAATTAAAAGAAATCCGGGGGTAAAATGGCACATAAAATGGAATATGCAAAAATTGCTAGTATAATCTCAAGTCAACAAAGAAAAAAATGTTCGTTTTCCAGTGTTTGATAGACTAAAAGTAATTGTTTGGGCAAAATTGCCTTGTGTTCTCAGGGTGTCATGATTAGAATGACCCAAAATCCAATAAAAATGTGTTGACTGCATAAACTGTTGAAGCTTATTAAATTTTGCAACATGCTTTTTTTGGAAAGATGACCCATCTATTATGGAAATCCCGATGCTCATTTCAGAACTTAGAGCATTTAATGTTTCAATAATATAGAGTTTAATTGAATCATGAAAAATAATGAATAATAAAATTTACTCAGCTATGTTTTAAAAAATTGGTCCATTCTATAATTTCTATCCTCATACAGAGAAGCTGATTTTCTACTAGTGTCACCTAAAGATTATCAAATGATTTGAAGCCTAGATTTCTGGGTGATGGAAAAATTATGTCAAGTATTCACAGTTCACACATATTCTGGGGAATTTGTCCATTCTTGACAAGGGCAGGAAAGCAGGAGGATTGATAATTTGGGGGACATAGGCTATTGCCCCCATGAAAAGTAATGTGGTAAATTGTTTGGTTGCTGGGAGCTGTGTGAATCAGGGAGAGCTTGAGGTTAGATACGTAGCTCTGTGTATGACACCAGGCTAGTTGTTTCCTAGCAAGGTAGAGGGCAAATTAAAGATGAAGTCATACTTGTGAGTTTAATATAGTGCTAGGCAAAGGCTGAGAATTGTGCTGCCCTTGCAGTTTGCATCCCCAGAGCGATATGCACCTGGAAGAAACTAGAATCCGAGAGGTTTTAGCAATAAACTCAGTAGGCATTATTGATACTCAGTAAGAGTAGAGTGGAAATATTAGCCATGTCCATTATAATCCTAGCCAATTTGGCCATAATGAAGGAAAACAGCTTGGTCATTCATGAACACTTTCAAGTAGTAAGAGAAAATCTAAGAGCTTGTTTTAGTAAAAATTTCTTATTGAGTGATTACACTGGGCCTGGTGCAGGAGATAACATAGTGAATAAGACACAGTCCAGTTACTAATGAGCTGATTTGCCTAAGATGATCTCATACCGACTTTCTTAGTCCACTTCAGGCTGCTATAACAAGACACCACAGACTGAGTGCTTAAAAAAAAGAGAAATTTATTGCTCACACTTCTAGAGGCTAGAAGTCCAAGATCATGGCTCTAACATGGTCAGGTGAGGGCCCACTTCTGGGTCGCAGACTTCTTGTTGTGTCCTCACAAGCTGGAAAGAACTAGGGATCTCTCTAGAGCATTTTTTATAAGGGCAATAATTCCATTCATGAGGGCTGGGCCTTCATGACCTAAGCACCTCCCAAAGCCCCCGCCTCCTAACCCATCACATCAGGTGGTAGGATTTCAAGATATGAATGGCGGTGGGGGAGGGGTGTCACAAACTATAGCACCCACCATTTAAAGAGTAGGAATCTAGAGGGCTGAGGCAACCCAACTTCCCATGAAAAGTAAAGAGACTAAAGCCGAGTTCAGGATCAGAGCTGAAAGTTAATTCTTCACATGATATATAATCAAAATTCGTGCAGTTCTGAATTAAAGACAAAGATGTTTTCCTTTTGGTTGAAAAGAATAGACTTGAATTGGAACCTCTGAAAGTTCTTTGGGAAATGGGAAATTTAATGTAGAAATACAAAGAAAAATTCAAATTGATGATGTTTTCTAAATTGCCTATTCTCTTTGGGGATGATGTTGCTACCAAGGACATGAAAATTAGTTCTTGGGGGAGAAGGGTGTGTGAAAAAAATCTTAGCTATTACAGTGGTTTGTGGCACTCCAAAGCTCAACCCTCTCCAACAAAATCTTATTCCTTAGTATTCATTTTTCTCGTTGGATTTTCTTGTGTATCATATAAAAAGCATTGACATTGAGTTCATGGAAGATACACAAAATGTATACAAGATCAGTGCTATAAGTCTATGGCGAATAGATGTCTCACTGGAGAACTCTCCCTTCATCATTTCCTTGATCTGAAAATCGTACTGTGGGAGGCTGCCTTCTCTTACTTATGAGCTGCCATTGGTTTTCTGTGGATGTTACTTATGTTTGAGCCCCAGTGTTTCCGAGTCTGAGGTGGGCTTTGAGAATCAAATGTGAATAGTTTATATTTTATTATTTCATTCTACTAAAGTTCCCCAACAATTAATAATTACTCAATGGCTGAAAAGAAAAAATATTGTCAGAGTATCTAGCAGCTAGTGAAGATAAAAATTGTTTCCTGATACAAAGCTGAAGTAAAATTTAAGTACATAAAAACACATGTTAAGAAAATAATTTGAACTTTCAATTATTTTTAGCGGTTCTGAAACATTTTTAAGTATATCATAATATTGGTATTATGATTATGTATTGGCATAAAATTTTAATTTTAATTTGTAATTTGATACATTACTATTTAAATAAGTAAATATATCACATTAAATGTTCTAAAAATTTAGTTATAATGTTAAATTTCAGTAGCTTTTAAATTTAACTAAGCTTAAAATTTTAGATCATTCTTAATCTTGCAGTGAAGAAAAAGAGTAAAGTTTACACTTTCTTTTTCTAAGTATAAAGTAGCAATAGGCAGGGTGCACATAAACAGATACACCGTATATCTGTGTTACTAAGTTTTCTTGAGGGCTTCAATTAGGAAAACATCTAAAAAGAGTCTGGCAGCAGGAGGCAATAACAACAACAACAAAATATGGTCAAGAAACACTGCCCTACATCCACATCAACATCTACTTCATATAGAAAGTGCATAAAGAAAAGAAAAACAGAAGTAGAAAGTAAGGGAAACATGCAGAAAACAGAAACTAGTTCCCTATTTAAGACACATGCACAAAGGAAGGTCTTCAGAGAACCCAGAGACCAAGGCTCACAGGGTCACCCACCAGCAGCATCTGCAAGATCCCCAATGGCTCTACCCTTTTCCTTACTGATGGCCCTGGTGGTGCTCAGCTGCCACTCCATCTGCTCTCTGGGATGTGACCTGCCTCACACCCATAGCCTGGGCAACACAAGGGTCTTGATGCTCCTGGGACAAATGAGGAGAATCTCCCCCTTCTCCTGCCTGAAGGACAGAAATGACTTTGGATTCCCCCAGGAGGTGTTTGACGGCAACCAGTTCCGGAAGCCTCAAGCCATCTCTGTGGTCCATGAGATGATCCAGCAGATCTTCCACCTCTTCAGCACAGAGGGCTCGTCTGCTGCCTGGGATGAGAGCCTCCTAGACAAACTCTACACTGGACTTTATCAGCAGCTGACTGAGCTGGAAGCCTGTCTGAGCCAGGAGGTGGGGGTGGAAGAGACGCCCCTGATGAACGAGGACTCCCTGCTGGCTGTGAGGAGATACTTCCAAAGAATCGCTCTCTATCTGCAAGAGAAGAAATACAGCCCTTGTGCCTGGGAGATCGTCAGAGCAGAAATCATGAGATGCTTCTCTTCAACCACAAACTTGCAGCAAAGTTAAGGAGGAAGAAATGACACCTGGTTCAACATGGAAATGCTTCTCACTGACTGATAATGTCACACTTCCACTTGCTCTGCCATGTCAAAGACTCAAGGATTTCTGCTGTAATCATGACCTGAATTGAACCCATTTTTCAAATGTTTTCAGTAGTATTAATGAATGTTGGGTCTAACCCTGCGGACACTAGTCTGATACAGACGACCATGTTGATCTATTTATTTATTTATTTACATATTTATTTAATTATTTATGAGATTTAAATTATTTTTGTTGCTATAACATTATGTGCACCTTTACATTGTAGTTTAATATAACAAAATGTATTCTTCATATTTAGTCAATTTATTATTTTGTGTTCATTAAATCTTTACTGTAGAAAATATCTTCTATTTGTTTATTCTTTAAAAGAGAAACACCACACCTGAGTGTGCAAGCTGATTAAAGAATGGATGGCACTATTCATTTACCCATCATTGTTATATTCAAGTTAGAAGTAAAAATAGACTTCCTCTAAGCCTGGTTGTATGTTGACCTCAGGGTATGAGGTGAATACAACAAATACAGTTCCTGCTTTCTTGAATGTTTGTTTTTTCTGGGGAAAGTAACCTAAAAACACTAACCAATTGATTGGTAATTGAATATTAATTATTTTTAAATTAACACTAATTAATATTAGAAATTATTATCAGTTAGGTTTAATGCTAAATGGGAAGGGAAAAAATGGAATTCTCTCAGCACAAGCTGGATTGAGTCATGTCAAGTTGTAAGAACAAAAGTAGTAGATATTCTCTGTATTTGCCTGGTGGACATCTAAGTGCAAATGTCCGCTGGATATTCGAGTTTGCAATTTACAAGCAATTCCATGAACTGTAGGTGGAATTGAAGTAGGAATGGAAGTGGTCACATGGGAAGAGACGACAGAATGAGAAAAGGACTTAAAATTGATTCCTAGGACCTTCAACCTTAAAAGGGAAGGACAAGCCATAAAGGAAACAGGTGGACTGGCCATATATTAACAGGACGAGAGAGAATGGTGAGATGACCATGTTTAAGGAATTAAACTGCTTAGAAAACTCAATGCATTCATGAAAAATGTGGATGGAAACTGCCCACCACACTGGGAAAGGAGACCGCATTGGCGACCTCAGGGAGAGCTAGTGTGGTGGAATTCACCACCAGAAAGCACACTGGAGTAGGAGGAAAGGTGAATAAGAGAAGTTGATGACAATATATAGAAAACAGTTTTGAGACCTTTGCCTTCTGAAGTGGAGGAGAGAAATAAGGCAGGACCTAGAATAGAGTGTGGATTATTTTTTTTCTGCATCGTTTTCCCTTTTTTGAAATACACTTGCCTCTGGATAGATTTCACGGCTTTGATGTATTGACAAATCATATTAATATGTTTAATGTTTTATTTACTTTAAATCATGAAATATCTAATTACTTACAATGATAATTTATCATTATTTAGATTAGTACTATGTTGAATGCCAGTGGGCTGCTCTGTGGATTGAAACCATCCACTACACGGGGAAACAAATGGAACAGACCTTAGTGAGAGCTAGTTTGGTGGAACTAATGAGCAGAAACCACATTGGAGTAGCGGAAAGGTGATAAGAGAAGAACTCCCATTGTCATTTTTCTCACGTGTGGGCTCACTTTATTTCTGTCATCATATTCAGACCTACATTTATTCTCCTTTTGCCTCGGTGCATCCAAATGCAAGGATAGCTTTCTAAGAAAGCTGAAAGGGGAAGGAAACAAGTGATGTATTGAAAATGATGGAAAATAATAGCACAGGTCTCTTAAGTTTCCATTTTTACTTCCCTATTTTGGTACTAACCTCAAGATGAAATAGGAGGTAATTCAGATGCAGCAAGACAACTCTTGCCAAGGAAAATACTCCATTAAAATGAACATACAAAGTGATAAAGACCCTGAAATTAGTAAAGCAAAGATGGCAAGTTTTCTGTAACATCACAAGGCAGTCTCACTGTCCTACATTCTTCACTGTGAGATGGAGAAAGATGAACCTAGAAGCTCTGTGGAAATGTACTGACAAATAATCTAGGGATGATTAATTAAATCTTGAGTAATTATTATGAACTATGTGTTAACGATAGCATAGTGAACAAGATATAGACCTTTCTCCTGAGGAGGTTTCTTGCCAAACAGGTCTAATAGATCCATTTTCAAGAAGACAAATCCAGAAGGATAAGGCAGCTTGGCTGACATGCAAAACAAAGAGGGCAAAAGAGAGCTCAGGATCAGAGGAGAAATTTTGTTCTTAGCAGAAGAACACTATTTACATAAGTCTAAGTTTAACAAAAAAACTTTCCTCATTTGAAAGCTTTGAATCCACTTATATTGACATATCTGAAGTTTTTTGGGGAAAATTAAATGTAAATAAGAAAAAGAAAGAATAATTTAAATGGTTGAGGTCTTCTAATTTATTTAGAGCATACATAAAAGAAAGGAAAAAATATAAAAAGGGTACAAGAACATCCAGAAAATGAAAACTACTGTGTTCTCTGTTTAAAAGACAGGCATAGAAAGATTTCCAAAGAAACTAGAGGTCAAGACACACACAGATACAGACCTCATTTAGGCCACCGGTATCCCCAAGGTCCCAAATTTCCAGCTGCTCTGATGGCCCTCCTCTGGTTAGCTGTATCACCATCTCATCTCTGGGCTGGGACCTTCCTCAGAGCCGTGGACTAGTTCACAAGAAGACCTGGTGCTTCTGAGACAAATGAGGAGGATAATATTATTATGCTGACAGAAGGATCTCCTCTGGGAGATGGTGGATGCAGCCAGTTCCAGGAGGCCCAGACCATCTCTGTCCTCTGTGAGACGCCCCAGCAGATCCTCAGCCTCTTCCACAAAAAGCTCTCCTGTGTTGCCTGGATACAACACTCTTGGATAAACTCCGCACTGACTCCATCAGCAGCTGGAAGACCTGGACACCTGTTTGGTGCAGGTGATAGGAGAGGAAGAATCTGTCCTGGGAACAGAGGGCCCTAGACTGGCCATGAAGGAATCCATCTCTACCTGAAAGAGAAGAAATAGAATGACTATGATTTGGGGAAGTTGTCAGAGTGGAAATCATGAGATCCTTCTCTTCATCATCAAATTTGAAAGAAAGATGAAGTAAGGGAAGGGACCTGGAAATGATTCTCTTTAATAAATACAGTTATTGAAATGATTCTCTTTACCTAATACACTGTCACATGCCCATGTGTTCAGTCATTTTAAAGACTCCCATTCTGCTTTAGTCATACAACCTATTGAGTTAAATTGTTCAACGTTGTTAAAATGTTTTGTTAAAATGAACATCGCTCCTTGAGAGAGAGCTATACTGATATTGTGTACATATTCATATACTGGGGGAACTTCTGGTTTCTCCTTCAACATGTAACCAGCTTGGAAGCCATCATTCCTCACCTGTAAACAACACTAAAAATGCAGCGTGACTTGAAACACCTCTTCTTAGACCCATTAAGATTTGAGGTCCCAGGGTAAGACACTGCCCTGATAACTGGAGAGAAAGGAGGATGCAGAGAGTCAGTTTCCTGGAGCAGAAGCCGGCAGCTGGAGATAGTATTGGTGGGACCACCTAAACTGTAATTGAAGAATTGCCAGAGGGTCCATGTAGATCAGCTTGAAGATTAAAAACACGAGGCGTCCAGAGTTAGCGGAAACCCAGACTTTTGTGAGCTTTACCTTCAGGATCCCTACCAGATTCTCATGTGAAGATCAGAGAAAAATCTGTTTTTTCCAGCAGAGGGAGGGAAAAGTAATCATTTTGAAATACTCTGAGTGTTCTGTTCTTCTTAACCATGGCCTGCCCTCTAGGGAAACTATTTTACCAGAGCCTAACCCACCTGGGGGAAGGGAGGGAAATACCTAACTCCAAACCCCTCTAACTTTCCTGTATCACCTACTAGGGTCATAAAAAGCTGAGAAGCCCTTGTGAAGGTCAAAGCCCAGGGGCACAGGCTCACTGAAAGACTGAGACTAATCATAGGATTCTAGAACACTTACCTCTCCCCTACCTGCCATCATATCAATAAGGTTCCTGTATGGTGGGGATTACAACTGAAAAGAATTGCATGTGTCAGAATCTATAGGGAAATCCAAAGACAACGGCATGGGGGAGCGGGAAGCAAGGCCATAAGAGGAAATTTTAGTGTCTGACACCTACAGCTACAGCAAACCGTAAACACAGCCCAACTCCTGGCAAAATAACAATATAACCTCACCCTGAAGGCCAACTTTCCACAGTTCCTTTTATCCCATACATCATGTCCAACTTTAAGCAGAAATTTACAAAGCACACTAAAAAGTGAAAACACAGTTTGAAGAAACAGAGCATGCATCAGAACTAGACTCAGATATGGCAGAGATTTTGGAATTATTAGACCAAGAATTTAAAATAACTATGATTAATATGCTAAGGGCTCCAATGTATTCATTTACTCATTTATGTACTATATGTCATAGTCTGTATGATATTTACACTAGTTTTGTTCATATAATATCACGTTCACCTTTATAATATATTCAAATATAACAAAATGTATTCACCTGTATCTTTTATTAAATGATTTTCTTGTTTAATTTATAAATTTCTTTCCCACAATATATCTTTGATTTGTTTATTCTTAAAAAAGGAAATAGCCTAAATTTTCAACCTGTATTGAAAAACGGATGATGAGTTCAACTCATTCATTTTTTGCAGTCAGTTAAGTTTTAAAATTGCATATTTCTATGTCAGGTTATTTGATAGTTCTGAGAATATAGAGAAGAAAAAAGGTAAATGCAAAATCTATTCTCTTGGAGCTTTCAATTTGGAAGAGAAAGAGACATAAAGCAGTAATCATGCTTAATAAATTTCAGTTGCGTTTTATGTTATAATGAAAGGTAAAGGACAAGGGATTCTCTTACCAGAAGATTGGAAGGGGGATGGCAAGAAAGGGAAAAAAGCAGATGTACTCTATAAAGTGCCTAAGAAACATCTAAAGGCAGACGTACCATTGGTAGATGCATCCATGGACCTGGAATCACCAACAATGTACATCCTGGAGATATGAGTTTGCAGTTGTTTGTTGCATATTTGGACATCAGGGCGTGGGAATGGATGTCATTACTCATGAGTAGAGTGTAGAATGAGAAGATGACCTAAAGCTTGTGAGGACCTTCAACTTTTAAGGCTGAGAGAGAGGAGAGCCCGCAGAGTGGACAGAGATGGAGTAGCCAGTGCAGACAGGAGAAAACCAGGAGGAAGGATCCACAGAAAGCATTGAAGAAGAAAAGAAAGAGTTTGAGAATTTCGCAAGATGAAACTTTAGTAATTACTTATGACACATGATATGGGATTCTGCATTGAATCCAGATTCCACCAGGACATACGTGTGATCCTGGGGAATTCACTTAACTTCCCTGAGCCTCAGTTTTCTCAAATACCGTGGAAGGTGGAAATATTCCTAGAGCTGTTGTGAGTATTAAACAAACTGGAATGTTTAAAAGCACTTAGCAGAGTATCTTCCACTGAGTGAAGGCTGAACAGATGGTGATTATTTTCTTGTTTTTTCAATGAGTCTATATGAGAATAGTGAACTCTCCTACCCTTCTCTCTGTAACTGCTGGAAAATAGTGACAGTCTCAAAAACAGAAATGGGAAAAAGTGGCTTATCAATTGTATGTAATTATATACATAATAATAATATATATGCACATAAATATATACAATAAAATATATATAATATACTATATATATACTACAGTATTATATATATTTATATAGTATTCATTTGCTGATTCTGATACCTGGCACACTTCCCCCTTCCTCTCTGCTTTCTTGGATCCCATTCTTTCACTCTCATATCACAATTGTTTCCTTCCCCCCAGTGTGGAAATCCCCAGTGTGCTCTCCTCATTGACTCTTCATTAAGCTGTTCTGCACTTTCATACAGCGGCTCTCTTTTCCATTGTGGTCTCTGGCTGTCAAATTCCCCTTAAGAGCACAAAGCCACACATTAAAAAGTTGAGCGAAAGTTCTAGGTTTTTCTGAAACTCTCATATGAGAGACTCTTTTTTTTTCCTCCCTGTGAATATTTTTGGAAATGAGGGGAAGTACCTGTTGTAATGATGTAACAGTTGCTGTAGCAAAAAAGAAACGGAAAGTAGGATCCATTTTGCTCTGTGGACTATTAAAATATTTATAAAGGGTGTCTTCTACTGGCCAAGATGCACAAAGACAGAGACCAATTCTGTTCCCTTGTAGAAAATTTTTCTCCAGAGTCAAAAGTAAGGCTCTTTCTTGGAAAGAACTGACCAAAATACTGGAAGAAGCCCATTTCTTTAGCTTTCGTATATTTAAAAATATATACACTTTGTATTTTAAGCAGTGTTAAGTTCACAGCAAAAGTGAAGCAGAATGTGTAGAGATTTGCCTGCACACTCCCTGCCCCTATATATGAGCAGTCTCCCCTTAGCAGCATCTCCCATCAGATGGAACACGTTAGAAGTCATGAACCAACATTCACACGTCATTATCACCCAGAGCCCACAGTTTATATTTAGGCTCCCTCGTGGTGTTGCATATTCTATGGGTTTGGAGGAATGTATAGTGATGTATCCACCACTATAGCATCACTACCCTGAAATCCTCTGAGCTCCACCTGTTCATCCCCCAACCCCTGGCAACCACTGATCTTTTCACTGCCTCCATAGTTTTGCCACTTCTAGAACATCATATAGTTGGAATCATACAGCATGCAGCCTTTCAGACTGGCTTCTTTCTCTTAGTAATATGCATTTAAATGCCCTTCACGTCTTTTACATTCTGTGGGCAAAAATTGTATGATTTGGCTCCATATTCTCACCTTATCCTGAAAAATCTCTGTACCATATCCTGATCACATCCAGAAGTTATTAATTTATATATTTACATATGGGAAAGTACTGGAGAACCAGGGGGAGGAGGGGTGAAGAGGTGGGGGTCGTGGAGCTGGCAGCACAGGATGCTAATCACCCACCTGCTCAGCACAGGTAGGTCTCTGGGCAGTGGGACTGGAGAAGAGCCACAAGGATCCATGGTCCCTGCCCTAGTTCCCTTGGAGCTGTGACAGGAGATCACAGTGCAGTGCCAGCTGGAGACCACTGGGTCCTGTAAGGACAGGAAGAGAATGTGAATGTGGACCCACCTCCATCCTCTCTGCCCACCTAGAGCTGCTCACTGCAGGTCAAGACTGTCCAGCCTGGTACAGAAACACAGCAAATATTAGAGGGAACCCCGCCCACACATCTACACCCATTGAGCTGGTAAAGAATCCAGGAGCTCATCTGTGCCTTTGTTTAGGTGCACGCACATTCTGATTCCACTAGGAGGAGGCAGCACTAGGCTCAGGATCTTATTTGCTCAAAAACCCAAAGCGCGTGAAACATGGAGTTGAAAGTCAGCAGCAGTTTGAGAATTTGGAAGGAGAACAGAGATTAAAGCTTTCACTGGAACAGGGGCATGTCCTCAGGAGATGGAACAACACAACGGGCAGCAGTGAGTCAAGTGTTCCCCCAGAAACATTCTGATTCAGAGGGTGAGAAAATTGAAGTGGATGCTGAGAACACGTAAGTTATTCCATGGAGACATGGCCAATAGCAGTGTCCCCAACATGGTTGACACTGATAGCACAGCAGCATGCAGAGTATTGGAAGGGATGTCGTTCCTCCAGTGCCAGCTGCAAACTTCTGTTTCCTCCCTAGGGCTCAGCAAGTCATCACAGCTCGGGGAAAATTATTCCTGGGGCCAATGCAATGCAAAGAATCTCCTAATTTAGGGTCATGATGCAGTCTCCTTTAAAAAGAAACAAAATAAGGGACATCAGCAACATGACTGAGTGAGCTGTCCCCTTTGTCTCTCCCCCTTTCGAACTACAACTAAATAGACATTCACTAACCAATGGAGGAAGCCCACACACCACAACAGGATGCATGAGAGATACACACAGCTGTACGTCTTAGAGTGTATGGACTGGCCCCCCGGGAAGTGGAGAAGACAGGTGAGCACTCCCTGTTCTCCCCCAGTAGCCCTGTGCATGCATGGGAATGCTTTACAGCCTGGCGCAAGACCCCTAAAAGTGGAAGCATGCTCTGGGGCAACAGTAAGAGCATGGCAGCCCTTAGCCTGCTTGTGATCACTTTCCCAGCAGGGAGGGGGAGCCCAACATGCACCTGTGGCTCCAAGGAGTGGCCCTAGCTCTGTCCCTGTGAGGAAGCCCCGCTCACCAAGCACAGAGCAGCCACAGGCAGAGACCGCAGCAGATCTGAAGGCTGGGGCAAGCACACTCCAAGCCTGCACAGGCACCCATAGTGCTGCTGAGTCCCATAAGAGGAAATGTGTTGTGTGGCAGCAGTGGGAAGAGGCGGCAGCAGCCTTTGGCCTGTTTTCTCAGCGGGGAGAGGGAGCCCACTGTACTCATGCAGAGCCAGGGAGTGGCCCTAGCTCAGTCCAGCAAGGAAGCCCAGCTGCCCAGGCACATTCCACACAAATGACTGAAGGCTCCCCAGCCTGAGGCAAGCACCCATACTACCCCCAAGGCTTCCAGCAAATGGGGTGAGGCCAGAAACACTGTTTCTGCTTTCCCCTAGCAATAACAGGTGGAATCTGTGACTACCACAAATGCCCCGACAAAAGTTTAGTTCATCAAACACCATGAGAAACTGCAGCAACAATTCAGACTAGAAGGAAAGGGACAATACTCCAGAAACCAATCCTGAAGACACAGAAATCTGCAACTTAAATTACAGAGAATTCAAAATAGCCATCATAAAGAAACTCAATGATTCACAAAAGAACTTGGAAAGACAATTTAATGGGCTCAGAAATAAAATGAATCTTTTCACCAAAGAGATTGAAACTAGATAGAAAAATTAAGCAGAAATCCTGGATATGAAAAACACAGTCAATGAAATAAGAAATAATCCTTAAGAAATAGAGCTGTGATTTAGAGGATAAGTGATTTAGAGGATAAAAACATAGAATTCTACAGGTGGAGGAGGAGACAGAACTAAGAATTTTTTTTAAAAAATTAAGGAATTCTTTGAGAAACATCCAACTCAATTACAAAAAGCAACATAAGGATTATAGGTATTCCAGAGGAGAAGTGAGGGAGAAAGGAGCAGAGAACCTGTTCAAAAAAATAATAGCTGAGAAATTCCCAAACCTGAGGATGGTTCCAGATTTACAAATACACAAAGCTAATAGAATGCCCAATCACATCAATGCTGAAAGACCTCTCCAAAGCGTATAATAGCAAAAATGGCAAAAGTCAACGACAAAGAAAAAATATTAAGAGCAGCAAGGTAGAAGAAAATAACTTACAAAGGAAACCTTATCAGGCTGTCAGTGGATTTCTCAATAGAAACCCCACAGGCTAGGAGAGAATGGAGAGATATATTGAAAACACTGAAAGACAAAAACTTTCAGCCAAGAATACTCTACCCATTGAAGTTTTCCTTCAGATACATTGAAGAAATAAAAGCTTTCTAAGATAAACAAAAGCTGAGGGAGTTCATCACCATTACACCTCCCCTACAAGAACTAATTAAAAATGCCCTCACACTGGAAACAAAACGGCAAAGGTCTACAAAGCTCTGAGCAAGGAGATAAATAGACAGACATAATCAGAAACCTGCAGCTCTCTAACAGAACAGGGAGGCAAAGACTCAATTACAACTTAAAAGAGAAAGGGGGAGAAAGCATCAAAAGTAATGATAAACACTTCACTTAATCACAAACACAACATTAAAAACAAAACAATTTGTAACAGCAATTACTCAGAAGGAGAGAGGAAAAGGTAGGAACCTGCTTAGGTTAATGGAGATAAAAGGCTATGAGAAAATGAACTATCTCATCTCCAATATCTTTCATGCAATCCTCATGGTAGCAACTAAATAACAAATCAGAGCAGAGCCACACAAAAAGAGACAAAACTGAGAAAGTCCCTGAGAAAATCACCAAAATGAAATTGCATTCAGAAATACAAAGGAAGAGAAACAAGGGAAACAGAGAACAATCAGAAAACAAGAGATAATATGGCAATATTAAGCCCTCATATATAAATAATCACTCAAAATGTAAATGGATTGAATTTTCCAATCAAAAGACACACAGTAGCTGGATGGATTAGAAAACAAGATCCAACAATATGCTGCCTGTAGGAAACACATCTCATTTCTTAAGACAAACATAGGCTTAGAATGAAAGGATGGGAGACAATACTCCAAGCTAATGGCAAACAAAAGGAAGCAAGTGTTGCCATACTTATATTAGACAAAATGGAATTCAAGGTAAAAAGAAATGAGAGACAAAGAGGGGCAGTAAATAATGATAAAAGGGACATTCCACCAAGAGGACATAACACTTATTAATATATATGCACCTAACACAAGGGCACCAAAGTACATAAAGCAATTATTAACAGACCTAAAGAGAGAAATTAACAGCAAGACAATAATAGTAGGGGACTCAACACCCACTTACATCAATGGAAAGATCATCCAGACAAAAACTCAACAAGGAAATAGATTTAAGTGAAACACTTGATCAGATAGACTTAACAGATATATAGAGAACATTCCATCCAAAAACGGAGAATACACATTCTTCTCAAGTGCACATAGATCATTTTCAAAGACAAACCACATGTTGGGAAACAAGGCAAGCCTCAATAAATTTAAGAAGATTGAAATCATCCCCACCATCTTTTCCAATCACAATGCTATGGAGCTAGAAATCAGCTGCAAGAAAAATACTGGGAAAGTCAGAAATATGTGGAGACTAAACAACATGCTATTGAACAACCATTGGATCAATGAAGAAATCAAAGGGGAAATTTAAAAATTCCTGGAGACAAACAAAAATGAAATACAAACTACCAATTTTTATGGGCTGCAGCAAAAACAGTCTGAAGAGTGAAATTCATAGCACTACAGGACCACCTCAGCAAGCAAGAAAAATCTCAAATAAGTAATCCTAAAATGCACCTAACAGAGCTTGAAAAAGAAGAACAAACTGAGCCCAAAAGTCAGCAGAAGGAGGGAAATAATAAAAATCAGAGCAGAAATAAATGAAATAGAGACTAAAAATACAATAGAAAGGATTAATGAAACTAAGAGCTGGTTCTTTGAGAATATAAGTAAAATTGGAAAACTCTTAGCTAGACTCACAGAGAAAAAAAGAAGGCTCAAATAAATAAAATTAGAAATGAAAAAGGAAAAATTACAACAGATACTACAGAAATACAAAGGATTATAAGAGAATACTATGAAAAACTATATGCTCACAAATTGGGTAACCTAGAAGAAGTGGATAAATTCTTAGACTCATACAACCTCCCAGAACTGAATCAAGAAGAAATAGAGAATCTAAATAGACCAATCACAAGTAAAGAGAGTGAAACAGCAATTGAAAACCTCCCAAAAAATGAAAGTCCAGGACAGGATGACTTCTCTGGAGAATTCTACCAAACATTTGAAGATTTAATACCTATCCTTCTCAAACTATTCCAAAAAATTGAAGAAGATGAAACACTTACTAACTCATTCCATGAGGCCAACGTTACCCTGACACCAAAACCAGTCAAGGACAACACAAAGAAGGAAAACTACAGGTCAATATCACTGATGAACTTAGATACAAAAATCCTCAAAAAAAATATATTGGCAAGCCAAATACAGCAATACATTAAAAGGATCGTACACCACAATCAAGTGGGATTTATTCCAGGGATAGAGGGATGGTTCAACATCTGCAAATCAATCAAACGGATACACCACATTAACAAAATGAAGAATAAAAATCACATGATCATCTCAATAGACACAGAGAAAACATTTGACATGATACAATACCCATAAAATGGGTATATAAGGAAAGTACCTCAACATAATAAAGGCCATATACAGCAAACCCACAGCCAACATCATACTTAACGGTGAGAATCAGCCATCCCTCTGAGACCAGGAACAAGACAAGGGTGCCCACTCTTGCCACTCTCATTCAACATAGTACTGGAGGTTTTGGCCAGAACAATTAGGCAAGAAAAAGAAATAAAAGGAATCCAAATTGGCAAGGAAGAAGTGAAATTTTCACTATTTGCAGATGATATTATTCTCTATATAGAAAACCCTCAAGAATCCACCAGAAAACTATTAGAAATAATCAACAACTACAGCAAAGTTGCTGGGTACAAAGTCAGTTTGAAAAAATCAGTTGCATTTATATATACTAACAATGAACTAGCAGAAAGAGAAATCAAGAATACAATCTCAGTTACATTCACAACAAAAAGAAGAAAATATTTAGGAATAAACTTAGCCAATGAGGTGAAAGACCAGTTCACTGAAAACAATAAGACATTGTTGAAAGAAACTTAAGAAGACATAAAGAAATGGAAAGATATTCCATGTTCATGGGTCAGAAGAATAAACATAGTTGAAATGTCCATACAACCCAAAGCAATCTACAGATTCAATGCAACACCAATCAGAATCCCAATGACATTCTTCACAGAAATAGAACAAAGAACCAAAAATTTATATGGAACAACAAAAGACTCCCAATAGCCAAAGCAATCCTGAGAAAAAGAACAAAGCTTGAGGCATCACAATCCCTGACTTCAAAACATACTACATAGCTATAGTAATCAAAAGAGCATGGTACTGACACAAAAACAGACAAACAGATCGATGGATCAGAATTGAAAGCCCAGAAATCAAACCACACATATGTGGAGAGTTATCCTTTGACAAAAGAGCCAACAATGTACAATGGAGAAAGGAAAGTCTCTTCTATAAATGGTGTTGGAAAACTGGATAGCCACATACAAAAGAATGAAAAGTAGATCATTATCTTGCACCATACACAAAAATTTAACTCTAAATGGATTAAAGATTTGAATGTAAGACCTGAAACCTTACAACTCCTAGAAGAAAATATAGGCAGTACACTCTTTGACATTGGTCTTAGCAACATCTTTTGAAATACCATGTCTACTTAGGCAAGGGAAACAAAAGGAAAAGGTAACAAATAGGATTACATCAGACTAAAAAGCCTCTGCAAAGCAAAGGAAACAGGAACAAAGTGAAAGCACAACTCATAAACTGGAAGAAAATATCTGCAAATCACTTAGCAGACAAGGCGTTGATCTCAAAAATATATAAAGAACTCATGTAACTCAACAACAACTAAAAAACCAAACAACTCAATCAAAACATGGGCAGGGGATATGAACAGACATTTTTCCAAAGAAGATATACAGGTGGCCAACAGACACATGAAACAATCATCAACATCACTAATTATTAGGAAAATGTAAATCAAAACTATATTGAGATATTGCCTTACACCTGTCAGAATGGCTATAATTATCAAGACAAAAAACAACAAATGTTGGAGAGGATGTGGAGAAAAGGGAACTGTCATACTCTATTGCTGGGAATGCAAACTGGGGCAGCCACTATGGAAAACAGCATGGAGAGTTCTAAAAAAATTGAAGATAGAAATACCATATGATCCAGCTATCCCATTACTGGATATTTATCCAAAGAACTTGAAACCAATGATCCAAAGAGATTTATGACACCTATGTTCATTGTAACATTATTCACAATAGCCAAGATGTGGAAGCAACCCAAGTGCCCTTCTACAGATGAATGGATAAAGAATACATGATATATATATACAACGGAATGCTACACAGCCATAAAAAAAGACAAAATTGTCCAGTTTGCAACAACGTGGATAGAGCTGTAGGGTACGATGTTAAGCTAAATAAGCCAGACAGAGAAAGACATCTACTGCACGATTTCACTTATATATGGGAGATAACAAATACATGGATAAAGAGAACACATGAGTGGTTACCACAGGGGGGGGAGGGTGGGGGGGGGGGGGGGGGGAAAAAGGGATAAAGGGGCACATCAGTATGGTGATGGATAAAGATTAGACTACTGGGGGTGAGCACAATGAAGTGTATTTGGAAATTGATAAACAATAATGTACACCCCAAATTACACAATGTTATAAACCATTATGATCTCAATAAAATTACGTGGGAAAAAACCAAACAAACAAAATAAAACAATGCTTGAATAGAAGGGACACAGCAGGGATTTGCATACATTTAGCAACAAGCAGTGTAGAGCCTTTCCAGCAGAACATGTATTAGTAATGTGCACATTGGAAGATCACAATCGCTAGAAGCAACCAAGACTTTTGTGAAATTCATTTATATAATTTTGGCAATTGGAAAGAGGACATTGATGGATCAATCTTCTTTCTTGTCTTTCCAGTTGGAAATCTTCCTGAGGATTAGAGTCCAAACAATAAGCAAAGAACATTCCTATATTACTGCTAAAAATATCATTTTATCAATTAATGCTGATTTTAATAATATGTTTACTTCAATCCTACAGTTTTATTTTATGAGTTTCTAATAGGATGAGGCTAGAAAAATCAAGACAACTATACTAAGCAGTGTGGCTGAGTCTGGAGTTCAAGCCAAACTCTCCTTGGTAAGTAGCCCTTTAAAAGCATTCACTGCATCTGTCTGGGAAGGCATAGTACTTCTCCATCTTGGTCACACATAAGCCTCCTCAACACTCACATCGCAACCATTGGTTGCAAAGACAGAGAGGAGAAGAGATTCTTTACTGGGTTCTCTCAGTAGACAACAGGAAGTGCAGTCTGGGCTGGAGGTGAGAAACAGAGTTGCTCTTGCAATGAGAAGCGCAGGCTGGCCTGAAGAGGTCTCCCGTGGAATCAGTGAGGTCCTGAAGAAGGAAAGTCAAGGAAATTGTCAAGTGTTTTTTGTTTATTCCTAAACACATAACAAAACTCAAGAGTTAAAAATAAATAGGCTTCCAGGGGTCTGCAGTTGGGTTAATAAACTGATTTTACTGTATTTCACTGGAGAAATCACTCATAAAATCTTAGACTTTTTTTCCCCATTGGAGAAAAATCTACTCCCTTCTAACTATTTAATAAGGATTTAGTCTGTTTTCCTTCAGAGTTTAGTCAGTTCAGTGGACTCATACCACACTCCATGTTGCCCTACAAAACAATAGACAACAATCCTTTGGCATTTGAAGTGAAACTCAGCATCCTTTGTCATCTCACTCTCCTCACTCTACGATTTCATGCGATTGCCTCTTGTTGGTTCATAAATCTCATATCCATTTCTACCCTTCACTTCCTTTAATGGCTTGTCCAATCATTATACTGACTCTCCCTAAGGTTTGCCCTTGGATCTTTGGTATGTTTGAAAAAGTTCACCCCTCCAGGTTTATCTTTCTCTCCCATTGTACCAGTGAGTGTAATCCATATAGGGCTATTGAGAGGATTGAGTTAACGGTTTAAACAACTTAGAATAGTGGCTAGTTCATAACAAGTATGCAAAAAAAATTCAATTATTATTACCTAACATTATGATTACTATTATCCAGATTAAGATCAGAATCTTTTGAAATCATCTAATTCCCTTTCTTTTAATTCTAGATTTTTCAAGGCAATCTTTCCCTTGCCTGAGTGGGTTGATAAACTAGGTAGAGAGCTCAGTCAAGGGCTGATACCCACTATCCTGCCAGAGAGGGTTAGTGTTCTGGCAACTGGGCTTCTGGTTGCGAGTCTCTGTAAGCTGGTTGGTGTAACTCCTCCCTTCTCTCCTCAGAGCTGATCACACGTGAATTAAATGGAAGAAAAATCAGATGGCTGGTCTTGCAAAGCAGAAGGCAGGCCATTGACTCAGGAGTTGGTCTTTGAGCTTCTGGCAGAAGCAGCCATTGTCCTGCCTTTTAGTTATTCAACATTGGCCTTCATTCTTCCCCTCTGCCACATCCTGGTCCCCAACTTTGCAGAACTGAATTTTGTTAACTTAGAATATGTCATTTCATGAGCAGAAAATCACTTCTCTTTTTTCACTTTCATGACATTCAGACTTACATTTGTTTTCTTTTTGCCGAAAACCTACTGTTAAGTGTTACTTTCTAGGAAAGTTGAAATGAGAAACAAAAAATCTGAAGTCTTGAAAATGATAGAGATTGCAGCCTCTTTGCCTTTCTTTTACTTCCTTTGTTGTTCTCACCTCATCATGAATTAGAATGTAGTGCAGGAGCAGCAAGACAAATCTTGCCCACTGAGCCACTGAATGAAAAGAAGTTATGAAAATTTTAAATGAAAAATCATAAATGAGTAAAAGAAAGAGGGTATTTCTCCCTGACTTGGTAGCCTGACCCTCACTGCCTTGAATTCTCAGAGGGAGACAGAGACAGAGACAGAGGAAGAAAGAAGCCCAATGGAATCCACTGACTGATGAACAACTGAAGGTCTTTAGTTTCTGTAATAGCAGCTTCTAATGAGAAACAACATTATCATTCAATCCCCTGTGCCCAGCTCAGAAACTTCAAGCACAACAAGTGTTCAGCAGTTTAAGCAAAAGAGTTGAAAGATAAAATCTTTACTTGGCAAAATAAAAATTATGTGCCTACTAAAGGTGAAAATATTACAATTGGGTAATTTCTGCACCCCCTTAGACAAAAAACGTTTGCTATCAGCATCTGAGCGCCGTTGACACTTTTGATACCTAGGGACTCGGGTCAGGAGAGCAGGAGGTCACTGAAACCAGCTCAACACAAGGTTGACATAAGGGAAGCCATAATGTAGAAAAGAGACCGTACTATAATTTTGAATAACCTCTGGCTAACTAACCCAGCTGGATTTGTACCCTCCAGGAGATCCGCCTGTTCTGTAGATTTTATGACCCCTGCTTGTGCATATACCCCCCAGCTGCAATAAAACAATAACTTTGTTCTTTTGAGTTCCTTTGGAATGTGATGACCCCCAAACAGAGAGTCTATGCTGATAGCCATCATCAATGACAACTGAAAGATCTGCCATGGCAACTCCCAGTCTGTAACACTCGAGGGTCAACATTCCTAACCTCCTCCCCTGTGACCCACAGGCCTATATAACTACTTCAAGATTCTGTGACCCCTTTAAGATGATTCTTTTGGACATTAGTTGGCCATCTTCCCTCTTGCTAGCGAGCTGTATTAAAATGCCCTTTCTCTGCCACCATCTTGCCTCTTGATGATTGGCTTTTGTCTCGCAGCGAGCAGATTGTGCCCTTTGTGTGGTAACAAAATCTGATGACCACAAAGGGACAATAAGTCCTGCTCATGGCCAGTTGACTTCAGACAGGCAACCTGTTGAGTAAGTCCCTCGTGGCCACTGAGACTCCCTTTGTCTCAGGGATCTGCCCTTCCTGCTCTCCTGTGCTGACACCCGCTGCCTTCTAATGCTCCCTATGGTGGAAAGAGAAACAGGTACTTCTGGTGGGTCAATGTGCTCACATCTGGAGTAGGGTAAGTCGCCTCAGGGGTGCACCACTGAGGACTTTCCTTCTCCCCCATCTGGGGTCCCCTTTTTGAGATGGGGGACCATCTGCTTCCCTGCTGGAGTGGGAAGAGGTATAGGACTGTATCTGAAATCTAGGAACCGGTTCGCTGGTGTCTGGTTTTTCTGTGTTTGTGTTTTCATCTATGTCTGTAAAGAGCTCCAGGATCAGACGTCTTTTGGGTGACTGACCTCGTTGAAATGCGCCTGTGCCTAAAATTGTCTAATATCTCATCAAGACTGTGGGTTAGAGGCCCTCTGGTGAGATTTGGCTGTGGGGTTAAAATCTCAAGGCCAGGATTGTGGGTTAAAGGCCCACTGGTGAGATTTGGTTGCTGGATTAAAGTTCCAAGGCTGGGATTTCGGAGACAACATAAAGGGGTTACAGCCACTGGGGCACCCAAAAGGACCAGCTTAGAGTCCTGAGCTCTGGGTTAGAGTCCCAGAGTACCCTGGGTTAGAGTCTCATAAGTACGGGATTTTGGTATCTGGTCATGTTTGTCTAGATCTGACTCTTCTGTTTGTTAAAATTGGCTGTTTGGGACTGAGTTTCTTGGTGATCGTAACAAACTCTCTTTAGGGATTATCTTGTTTGTTGCAGCCAACTTGCGAAAAGCTCCTTCAAACGCGGATAACTGTAAACAGCTGGCAAGATAGCCTGGGATAATTTAAAGTTACAGTGGCCATTTTGGGGTCTTTTTGAGCCTCCAAACCAAGGGACAAGTACAAATCTTTAATCTTTAAAGAGTCAAGGCCTCCACCTTTTGATCAAAAGTTTCCAGAAGCTGTAAATGTTTACAGAGAACAGCAGAATTTTACCAAGGTTGTTTTGTGTCCTGAGGGCTTGGCTTCATAATTGTCAGGTTGGGGGCCTGGTCCCAAAATGGTCAATATGGTTGCACACCATTTTGCGGTAAGAGATAGTCAGACAGAAATTCAGGTTGCACTCCTGTTTGTGGCTAGAAGTCCTACCAAAGTGCTGTCAGCCTCAGGGGAACAACACTGGCCATTAGAAGAAAGCCTTGGCTGGGCCTTCATTGTAAGGGTCTTGATTTTAGGGATGCTTGAAATTCTCGTGATCTGATTCTAGCTGCAGCATAAACGTACTTTTGACCAGCAATGTCTAAAATCTGAAACAATGGGAAATACTAATTTGATCCCCACCTGTAACCCCTTAGGCTGCATTCTCCTGAATGGGGCAACTTTTAGCTACAAGTAAGTAGTACAAACTACTGAGTCCTCATTTTATTGATCCTTCTCCTCTCAGAGACAGCCACAATTTTCCCTTGTGTCTGTTTTCTGTGTGTGTGTCATTTGTCATAAAAGGAAAAGCCATAGAGAAAGATGCAGGCACTCCATGAGCCTGTTGTCTGGGCAGGCCACAGTAGGCTTTGCTTCAGGGCCTGCCTATGGAGTATGCACATAAGGTGGAGGCTGTTTCTAAGGGCATCTTGGAAGCCAAAAGTGCCACAATATTGGTGGGCATGGGTTGAGCAGTTAAGAGCCATTAGGGCACCTGCCATATCAAGAAGTCTCCTGTGAAAGGATGAGTTGGTCACAGAATGGGGTAGATGACACAGGTGCCCCTGCCAACTTCAGGAAGATGTCTGTGCAATGACAAGGTACTCTGTAAAGCATACACAATCCTCAACCCCATGGCACCTCCCTCCTAGGTATTATTCTGGCTCTGAGAGACACAAAGCATATCTAAATTTGTTAATGTGTAAATAAGATGAGGGTTTTTTCTGCTTTTTTTCTACTGCTATGTCTTGAGAGCTTGGCTTTGTAACCTCTCTGGTCATGAGGGGTCCCAGTCCCTTGGGGGCCTTGGTTGTCTCAACATTTGTTGTTCATCAGTGCACTACCACCTGTGTAGCAGAAGCATTTGCTTTCTTGCAGTATTTTGGGGAGTGAAGTTTCTAGATATTGTGAAGGCTGCTTCTTTTACACTCTCTTGTGGGGATGCCTCTTGCATCCATAGTTAAGCCATAAATGCTTATAGATATTGGAACATTAAAAAAACTGATACAGTAAATATGACCCAGAAATTTCACCTTGGAGAAAACTTGAGTAGTTTCTCTGTGCCCTTATGATGTAGTTGGACAGGTAGATCAACCTATAATGTCATTTAACTTACAATCCAATTTCTGAGAAATTAAGAGCAATTATCCTTTTGAAAAAAAATCCTTGCAAGACTAGAAATTCAGCTCTAGAGGCAGTTCAGGTTCCACCCATTTCCCTTATCTCAAAGTGCCTGCACATCCTATGGGGTACGACTAGCCCATCACTAATTCCTAGGACTGAAGGAAAGAAAGAGGAGGGAAAGCAAGAAAAATGACCAGAAAAGCACCCTTGTGAAGAATCTAGCATCTTGAATGTCTTCTCCACAAATATTAGTAAAAAAGGCTTAAAAAAAAAATTTGGACTCATAACTAGGAAGCCTTGTATCTGATTCATGGCAGTAATTTTAAAACCATAGCTGTGCAGTCTCTGTGTATGTGTGTCTATGTGTGTGTGATATTTTTACCTCTGGATGGTATGGCCAAAAATTAAGAGCTCTGTTTTATTGGCTTAAAGTAAGCACTTACCTAAATTATTTCTAAATGGAAAAGAAATTAACCCTAATGTCTTTTAAATTAACATGATATAAAATTAATCTTTGGTAACCGAAAGCTTATTTAAGATTGTTGGTTTGATTGTAATAAGCATGTCCTGAGAGTTGTCAGTATTTGGATATGATGCAGACATGTCTGGGTTTATTGGTCAGATAAGCTGATATTATCTCTACCACAAAACTGGTTAGCAAAAATAACAACTTACAATGATGGCTAATTTTATCTAATGTCTCATGAAGTTTTGTAGGCAATTTAAGTAATTATTAGAAACAAGCAAACTGAATAAATGTAAAAAGGGTAAAAGTTTTGGGGGAAACGTTTTAACAATTATGTTTTATGATGTATGTACTTAAAATAACAAGACAATGGCTAACTCCTTCAGTGTCACGTGAAGTTTTTGTGAGTAATCTAAATATGATTGTTACACACAAATGGTCTAGATGAAAGCAAGATAAGATTTTATAAAGTTTTAGCAATAATTATAGTTTATGATATGAGTACTTAAAATAGCTTCCAAAATCTCTTTGGTGACTTGAAACAAGTTTTACTAGGTTAAACTGAATAATAAAAATTCATTGAGTATCTAGATCATTTCTAAATAAGATAGAATATTAGATGTTAATTATTAAATCTGGTTTATCTACTTTTGGCTTCTTATTACAGAAAAGCTAAAATATGTAAACATGTCATATTTTATTAAAGGTTGTTCTATGAAGTAGCATGTTTCTAGAAATTATTTTAAAAATGTTTGTGAATTTGCCAAGCTGCAGAAAGTTAATATAAAAGAAAGATCACAATTTCTTTTTAGTTTTTACCAGGGTCTGTTAAGTGTTAAAAATTATAAATTAATATAGGTAAGTAAAGCTACTGTAAACTAATACAGAAAACAGCTCTGTATACAAGGAAATTAAAATGTATGTTTTCAGTAAAGAGGGAATAGAGAATGGAAATATTTTTGTTTGTTGGGTTAAGAAAGATAAATTTGTCCTAAAATTCTACAATGAAAAAAAAAGGGAGGAGGGGACAAATTCTGAATGTAAAAACAAAAAAGGCATAGAAGGTTTGTGAAAGAGAAATTCTGAGGAGAGTTTTATGCCAAGTCAAGTTGGCTAAGATTAAAGTAAATCCAATTAAGTAAATGAGTTTTAATGTCAAAAATAAGCTGGTGCAAAAATTAAAATTTGGTTTTCTCTCTCAAAAGGATAATTTTCTAGGACTTTTGGTGTATTATTGATAAAGAAGTTATAAAAGATATTTCCTTAACTTTAAGTCTACTTAAAAGACAGAAAATCTGTTTTGTTAAAAACAATTTCCCATGTTCAGAAGGACTGAAGTTTCTCTATTAAGATTTTATGACTGTTTCTGTTGTCATTTTGAATATATACCTGAGCATTGTTTTTCAGTGAGCTTTGTTTCCTACTTGAACGAGTGTTTTAAAACCTTTTGATATTTTCGACATGCCCTCCCCACCAAAAAAAACAATAGTAATTCAAGTACTGAATAAAGGCTTTCTTTTGACCTGGAAGAAGGAAGAGAATTTCTCTGAGGATTTTCAGAGGACCCTGAGACTTCTCAAAGAAGTTTGCTCTCTTTTCCTAGAAGGAGGAAAATACTAAATTAATTAGTCTTATTTAGTCTGTTAAATTACATGGGAGGCATTGTCAAATAAATGATGACAAACTTCCTAGGTGGTATTATATGGATAAATGTTATTGATATAAATATTTTAAAAATTATGAATGTTCCTGAAATTCTGATCTGTCCTGTTTGTCAACCATAACTCTAGTTATTTTTCTATATTTTTTATTGTGGTCTAAATAGTTTATAACATTGTGAAATTTAAGCTGTACATTAATATTTGTCAAACATCATATATATGTGCCCCTGCAGCCCTTGTGCCCACCCTCCCCTCTGGTAACCACTATATTGTTCTCTTTGTTCATAGTTTGTTTATATTCCACATATGGGTGAAATCATGTGATGTTTGTCTTTCTCTGTCTGGCTTATTTTGCTTAACATTATGCCCTCAAGGCCCATCAATGTGGTTGTGAATGGGATGATTACGTCTTTTTTAATGGCTGAGTAGTATTCCATTGTATATATATACCACATCTTCTTTATCTAATCATCAACTGTTGGGCATTTGGGTTGCTTCCATGTCTTGGCTATTATGAATAATGCTGCAGTGAACATAGGGGTGCATAAGTCTCTTTGTATTGTTGATTTCAAGTTCTTTGGATAAATATCCAGTAGTGGGATAGCTGGGTCATATGGTCATTGTATTTTTAGTTTTTTGAGAAATCTCCATACTGTCTTGCAAAGTGGCTGTACCAGTTTGTATTCCCACCAGCAGTGGATGAGGGTTCCCTTTTCTCCACAACCTCTCCAACATTTATTATTTTTTGGCTTGGTGACTATAGCCATTCTAATGGGCATAAGATGATATCTAAGTGTAGTTTTGATTTCCATCTCCCTGATGATTAGTGATGTTGAGCATCTTTTCATATACCTTTTGGCCATCTGTATGTCTTCTTTGGAAAATATCTGTTCATATCCTCTGCTCCCTTTTTGATTGGGTTTTTTATTTTTTGTAGTTCAGTTGTGTGAGCTCTTCGTATATTATGGAGATTAACCCCTTATCAGATATATGATTTGCAAATGTTTTCTCCCTGTCGATGGGGTTTTTTTGCTTTTTGATCTTGGTTTCCTTTGTCTTCCAGAAGCTCTTTAGTCTGATGAAGTCCTACTTGTTTACTTTTTCTTTTGTTTCCCTTGTCTAAGTGGACACTGTATTTGTAAAGATCCTTTTAAGGCTGATGTCAAAGAGTGTACCGCCTATATTTTATTACAGAAATTTTATGGTTTATGGTCTTACCTTCAAGTCTTTGACCCACTTTGAGTCTATTTTTGTGTATGGAGAAAGATTATGATCTATTTTCATTCTTTTGCATGTGGCTGTCCAGTTTCCCAGCACCATTTATTGAAGAGATCTTCCTTTCTCCATTGTATGTTCTTGGCTCCTTTGTCAAAGATGAGTTGTCTGTATATGTGTGGTTTTATTTCTTGGCTTTCAATTCTGTTCCATTGATCTGTGTACCTGTTTTTGTACTAGTACCATGCTGTTTTGATTACTGTAGCTTTGTAATATGTTTTGAAGTCAGGGATTGCGATGCCACCAGCTTTGTTCTTGTTTCTCAGGATTGCTTTGGCTTTTTGGGGTCTTTGGTTGCCCTATATGAATTTTAAGATTCTTCCCTCTATTTCTGTGAAGAATGTTATTAGGATTCTGATTGGGACTGCATTGAATCTGTAGGTTGCTTTAGGTAGTATGGCCATTTTAACTATGTTTATTCTTCCAATCCATGTACATGGAATATCTTTCCATTTCTTTACATCATTATCAATTTCTTTCTGTAATGTCTTATAGTTTTCCTTGAATTGGTCTTTCATCTCCTTGGTTAAATTTATTCCTACATATTTTATTCTTTTTGTAGTGATGGTAAATGGGGTTGTATTCTTGAGTTCCTGTTCTGTTAGTTATTAGAGTATAGACATCCACTGATTTTTGTACGTTGACTTTGTATCCTGCAACTTTGCTGTAGTTGTTGACTATTTATAATAGTTTTCTGATGGATTCTTTAGGGTTTCACATATATAAAATCATGTCATTTGCAAAGAGCAAGAGTTTCACTTCTTCCGTGCCTATTTGGATTCCTTTTATTTTCTTTTCCTGACTAATTACTCTGGCCAAAACCTCTAGTACTATGTTGAATAAAAGTGATGACTGAGCACCCTTGTCTTCTTCCTGTTCTCAGAGGGATGGCTTTCAGTTTTTCCCCATTGAGTATGATGTTGGTAGTGGGTATGTCATATATGTTGAGGTGTTTTATTTCTATACCCATTTTATCGAGAGGTTTTTTTTTATCATGAACGGATGTTGGATCTTGTCAAGTGCTTTCTCTGCATCTATGGAGATGATCATGTGAATTTTCTTCCTCCTTTTGTTAATATGGTGTATCACATTGACTGATTTGCAGATATTGAACCATCCCTGTGTCCCTGGTATGAATCTCACTTGATCATGGTGTATGATCTTTACAATGTATTGCTGTATTCGGTTTGCCAATATGTTTTTTTTCCAAAACTTGGCACCTGAGCTAACATCTGTTGCCAATCCTTGTTTTTCCTTCTTCTCCCCAAAGCCCCCAAGTACATAGTTGTATATTCTAGTTGTGACTGCCTCTGGCTGTGCTAAGCCAATATTTTGTTGAGGGTTTTTTCATCTAAGTTCATAAGCAATATTGGCCTGTAATTTTCCTTCTTTGTGTTGCCTTTATCTGGTTTTGGGATCAGGGTGATGTTGGCCTCATAGAATGTGTTAGGAATATTTCCATCTTCCTCAATTTTTTGGAATAGTTTGAGAAGAATAGTTAACAAATTGTCTTTGAGTGTTTGGTAGAATTCTCCCGAGAAGCCATCTGGTCCTGGACTTTTATTTTCGGGGAAGTTTTTCATTACTGTTTCAATCTCTTTACTTGTAATTGGTCTATTCAGATTCTCTATTTCTTCATGATTCAGTTTTGGGAGGTTGTAAGAGTCTCAGAATTTATCCATTTCTTCTATATTATCCAGTTTGTTGGTGTATAGCTTTTCATAATATTCTCTTATAATCTTTTGTATTTCTGTGGTATCCATTGTAATTTCTCCTCTTTCATTTCCAATTTTATTTATTTGAGCCTATTCTCTTTTATTCTTAGGGAGTGTGGCTAAGGGTTTGTCAATTTTGTTTATCCTCTCAAAGAACCAGTTCCTTGTTTCATTGATCCTTTTTACAGTCTTTTTTGTTTCAATTTCATTTATTTCTGCTCTAATTTTTATTATTTCCCTCCTTCTGCTGACTTTGGGCTTTGTTTGTTCTTCTTTTTCTAATTATGTTAGGTGTAGTTTAAGATTGCTTATCTGAGTTTTTCTTGTTTGTTTACATGGTCCTGTATTGCTATAAATTTCACTCTCAGGATCACTTTTGCTCATCCCATAAGAGTTGGCATGGTGTGTTTTCATTCTTGTTTGTCTCCAAATATTTTTTTATTTCTCCGACGACCCATTGGTTGTTCAGTCTCCACATTTTTGTTCCTTTTCCAGCTTTTTTCTTGTAGTTGACTTCTAGTTTCATGGCATTATGATCAGAAAAGATAGTAGATATGATTTCAATCTTTTTAAGTTTATTGAGATTTGCCTTGTTTTCCAATATATGGTCTATCTTTGAGAATGTTCCATGTATGCTTGAGAAAAATGCATATTCTGCTGTTTTCAGATGGAGTGCTCTCTATAAATCTATTAAGTTCATCTGGTCTAGCCTTTCATTTGAGTCCACTATCTCCTTGTGGACTTTTTGTCTGCATGATCTATCCATTGATATAAGTGGGGTGTTGAGGTCACGTAATGTTACTGTGTTGTCATTGATATCTCCTTTTAGGTTTGTTAATAGTTGCTTTATGTCCTTTGGTGCTCCTGTGTTGGGTGCACACATGTTTATAAGTGTTATATCTTCTTGGTGGAGTGTCCCTTTTATCATTATATACTACCCTTTTATGTTTCTCTTTACCAGTTTTATCTTGAAATCTACTTTGTCTGATATAAGTATGACAACACCTGCTTTTTTTGTTTGCCATGAGCTTGGAGTATTGTCTTCCATCCCTTCACTCTGAGCCTATGTTTGTTTCTACAGTTGAGATGTGTTTCCTGGAAGCAGAATATTGTTGGGTCTTTTTCTTTAATCCATCCCACCACTCTGTGTCTTAAAGATTTTATTTTTCCTTTTTCTCCCCAAAGCCCCTGGTACACAGTTGTGCATTTTTAGTTGTGAGTCTTTCTAGTTGTGGCATGTGGGATGCTACCTCAGTGCAGCCACATAAGTGGTGCCATGTCCACTCCCAGGATCTGAACTGGTGAAACCCTGGGCCACCAAAACAAAGCACGTGAATTTAATCACTCAGCCACAGGGCTGGCCCCCACTCTGTGTCTTTTGATTGGAGAATTCAATCCATTTACATTTAGAGTGATTATTGATATATGAGGGCTTACTATTGCCATTTTATTGCACATTTCCCAGTTCTTCTGCATTTCCTTTATTTCTTGTCCCATGTATTTCATACTACCAATTTGATTGGATAGTTTTCTCTGTTGGTTTTCTTCATTTTCTCCTTGTTTATTGTAAATGTCTCTGTTCTAATTATTTGTTTACTGGTTACCCTTATGTTCATATAAAAAAATCTCATAGTTGAGATAGTCCATTTTCTGATAGCCTCTTATTTCCTTAGACTATACTGATTCCATCCCTTTCCTCTTCCCCTTCTAAGTTATTTTTTTCGTATCTTTTTCCATCTTGTGTTGTGAGTTTGAGGTTAAAAAGATGAGATCAGTTTTGTTTTGGTGTATTCCTTTTCTTTGTCCTTGATGTTAAAGTTCCGTGTTTACTAACCTGATCTGATAGAGAGCTACCATTTTCTGATTATTGACTACCTATTCATCTCCTTGCTCAGGGCTTTGTAGCCCTTTTCCCAGTTTTTTTGGGGGGAGTATGAGGGCCTTCTTGAGGATTTCTTATGGGGGGGGTCTTGTGGCAATGACTCCCTTAGGTTTTGTTTGTCTGGGAAAGTTTTTATTTCTCTATTATATCTGAAGGAGATTTTAGCTGGATAGAGTATTCTTGGCTGAAAGTTTTTGTCTTCCATGATTTTGAATATATCATTCCACTCTCTCCTAGCCTGTAAGGTTTCTGCTGGGAAATCCACTGAAAGCCTGATAGGGGTTACTTTGTAAGTTATTTTCTCCTGCCTTGCTGCCCTTAGTATATTTTCTTTGTCCTTGACTTTTGCCAACTTCACTACTATATACCTTGGAGTGGGTCTTTTTACATCGACAAAGTTAGGAGATCTGGAGGCTCCTTTCACATGGATTTCCAGCTCCCTTCCCAGGTTTGGGAAGTTCTCAGCTATTATTTATTTGAACAAGCTTTCTGCTCCATTCTCCTTCTCTTTCCCATCTGGAATACCTATAATCCTTATGTTGCATTGATTGAGTCAGATATTTCTTTGAGAGATTTTCATTTCTCTTCAGTCTTAGTTTTCTCTTCTCCTCCCTCTGAAGCATTTCTATAGTACTATCCTCTAACTGCCTGATTCTCTCCTCCATATCGTCTCCTCTGTTGTTTAGGGAATCCATATTTTTCTTTATTTCATCCATTGTGGTTTTCATCTCTAACAATTCTGACTACTTTTTCTTTATGGTTTCAATCTCCTTTGTGAAAAAGCTCCTGAATTCATTAATTTATCTTTCTGTGTTTTTTTGTAACTCATCCAGTTTTTTTATGATAGCTGTTTTGAATTCTTTGTCATTTAGGTTATGGATTTCTGTTCCTTCAGGGTAGGTTTCTAGGTACTTGTCACTTTCCTTCTTATCTGGAGCTTTAATATACCTACTCATACTGCTTGATGAGGTAGAGTTTTGCTTCCTTGTGGTGTTCTTATCGGGTCACAGCTGCCATGTACTGCCACAGGATGGGGATCAGATGCTGTGTATTCTGGATCTGGCATGAGCAGAGGCTCCTCAGCTCCAGTCACTGACTGCTTTTCTCTTTGAGCAACTGATGAATGGCAGATCTGGAGCTCTGGGCTGGGGGAGGGGTACTCTCCTTTCCCAGCACTTCCCCCAGCCCCTGCTTGTCTCTCTGTACAGAGATCTGGGTGATTGCAGGACTGTGCACTTTTCCTTTCTCTGCCACCACTGCCAAGCTCTCTGCACCGTACTCCAGATAATTCTGAGGCTGGAGTACCAGGGCACCTCTCTCAGTTGTGCACTTTCCCCTCTGTGGCTGCCACAGTCTCTGTACCACACTCTGGACAACTCTGGGGTTGCTCACTTTTCCCACCACCACCAGCAAGCTGTCTGTACCTTGCTCTGGTCAAACATGGGGCTGGAGTGCCTGCACCCTTTCCCTCCCACCACTATCATGCTTACCACACTGTGCTCTGGACACTTCTGGGGTTGGAATACAGGACATGGACAGGGTGCCCTTTTCACCTGCACACTTTCTGTTGCCACAGCCCACCTCTCCCCATGATTCTCCTGTGGATCAGCTTCCACCTCCTCCAGAGGATCCAGCCCCAGCACCATCTTCAGGCATATGGCTGGGTGGGTATCTCAGACATCTTTTTTGATGTGTATATGTCCTTTGTTGGTGCATGAATGACCTTTTGGTTGCATCTTACAGGGGGGAGTCCAAGGGAAGACCTCACTCTGCTATGATGCTGACATCACTCTCACAATTCTAGTTATTATCTTGAAGTGTTTTATGTCACAGAAATAGACAAGTTTCTTTGTCAATTGCCATTTTGGGGTCTTTTGTTGTTTACAGACAGTTATTGTTTTACTCTGATGATTTTGCAAAATATGTTTCATCTTCAGAGAAATTCATGGGAAGGATTCTGTCACTTACTCTAAGGTACAGGTTTCTAATAAACTTTCAGGTCATAAAACCAAACTGGGTGAGAAATTACAGAACTCTCACAGAGAAACTGATAACCTCATAAATCTGCCAACAGAAGATTAAGATCAAGAGTTGATTATACAGGACTGTTTGAACTGATGAGGAAGATTATAATTTTTTATGACTTTTCTTTGAAACGTTGATTTTTTTGACATTTTGCTTTGCTTTCTCAGATTTAAGGAAATCTCTTTCCTTTTTCTCTTATGCTAACTATGACTTATAGCAATTTGGTGAAATTATACCTTTGTGAGTAGAATTGAAACATTTACCTTTTTCTCCCTACCTGACTCCTCCAGAATTTAGAAACACTTAGTGAGTGAGTATGGTTATTTTCATGGCAATATAGTTATTTCCATAAGTTCAATAAGAATCTCTTCTCCTTATAACAGGACACATTTGGAAACATTGTTTATATAACCAAGGCTTTGACAGGGATGTCATATTTGAGAGAAACATACAGACTCAGATATGACAAGACAGCTTTTGAGGAATAAAGGTTAACTTCCTGGAATAAAGCCACTTGGAAATATTGGCCTGGTACCTTGTTTGCAAGGATTCCAGCAACCTGGGTAAGTAAGGAAGGTCACTTATCTGGCAGGTTCCTGGAACCTTGAAATACTTTGGGGAACCTCAAGAGAAGAGAGGAATTCACCCAAATCTAAGGTATTGCAGGTGAAGCCTGATGACAAATCTTTGGTTTGGCTTTTCTGGCTGAGAGAGGCCTTTAAAGTTCCACCTGAGATTCCTCATAAAAAGTTCCAGCAAAGCAGATTTAAAAGAGCCTATGTGATCAATGGCTATTCTTGCTGTACTTATGTAAATAATTGAATTAAGTTTTATTGAAATGAGGCTTATTTTGCAAATTAATAAGCCTTAATTGGCTATCTTTGGTAAAAATGAGGGTGGTTTTAGAGAGAAAAATTATGTTTCAGTAGAAACTATGATACATATTCATGGATATTAGATTCTAGTTCTGTTAATTGCCTTTGAGGTTTTTGTTTGTATCTGTTTACTGAACTGGATCCTAAATTCTTCTAGTCTCTTGAAATGTCTGGCTACAAATCCCCAAACTAACAATTTCAATGTTTTCCCATTATTTTCACTTGGAATCATTAAGAACTGAACCTGCCTTTTCCCCTGAAGCCTTGCAAACTGAAGCTGGAGGACTTGATATAAACTTACGAGAGATTCATGTCTGTTGCTGTGTAAGCCCCTCAAAAAGAACTTGAATGCCTAGTGACATCATCAGGGACATTTCAAACTGCAAAAGATGCTTTGGCCCTGACATCTAGAATCTTCTTGACTGGCTACCCCCTGGGCTCAGAAACTGGTTTATCATCTGCTCCCACCATTAACCTTCTTTTCCTTTTGTCTCTCTAGAAATACATATTAAATACTTGATTACTTACTTACCCAATATACGCCTAACTTTGGAAGCCCACCTGTATCACCATCTTACTAAGAGACTGGTTTAATGAGATGGAACAACCTATGCCCCTCATCAACACTATGTCCCTCAAGATAGAGGGACAAAAAACAAAAAGAGGGAATTGAAACCAGCTCAACACAATGCTGATCTAAGGGAAGCCATATTGTAGAAAAGAGACCATCCTGTAACTTTGAATAACCTCTGACTAACTAACCTAGTTGTATTTGCACCCTCTAGGAGATTCACCTGTTTGGTAGATTTTATGATCCCTGCTTGTGCACATACCTCCCAGCTGTGATAAGATAATAACTGTGTTCTTTTGAGTTCCTTAGGAATGTGATCACCCCCAAACAGAGAATCTATGCTGAAAGCCATCATCAATGAAAACGGAAAGATCTGGTGTGGTGACTCCCAGTCTGTAATACCAGAGGGTCAACATTCCTAACCTCCTTTACTAGAGCCCACTGGCCCATATAACTGCTTCAAGATTCTGTGCCCCCTTTAAGACGGTTCTTTTGGACATTAGTCAGCCATCTTCCCTCTTACTAGAAAGCTGTAATAAAATGCCCTTTCTCTGCCACCATCTTGCCTCTTGATGATTGTCTTTTGTCTTCCGGTGAGCAGATTGTGCCCTTTGTGTGGTAACAGTCACCACTGAGAACTATGATCCTTCACACAAAAGCTCTCTGAGCAAAGCAGGGGTCCTGAAAGAGTAATTATTTTGCCAACACAGAAACAGGCCACTCCACAGAAAAGAAATGCTGAAGTCCTTAGGATGTGGTGAGCCTGTCCTCAGTTCATGAGTCCAGGAAAGTTCAGGAAGAGGCCTCTGTCACTCTGGAGGAGAGGGTGGTCCTAGATGTGATATGTACCTTGTGATTGAGGCAGTGCTTGGAAAATAAATTATCTTGGATTCAAATATCCACACCCAAATGGTGTGAAAGAAAAAGCTCCTGAAAAGAACTGGGACTCCAGCAGGGGGCTTTGGTACAGCCTGAGGGGCAGCATAGGCCTCCAGCAAGAAAATAGTGCAAAGAAAGGAGAATGTCTATGTTAGTCCTGACTTTGGCCCCAGGGAAGCATAACCACATGGATCTGCATGAATAAGTTCTAGAAGGAAGAGATACATCTGAGAAGTTCATTCACTCATAATCATCAGCCTCTGCTGTGAATCAAACAGTAAATGAAATCCAGTCCTTGGTTCTAAAGAACTTAATTGCCAAAGGTGGTCTGGTAAATCCCTCAACAAATACAGACACCATTGGGGCTGAGAGAGCCTGCCCTCCTATGTAAAGTGAGGAGAGCAAAATGGAGCCTAAAATCAGGGCTAAAAATGTGTCATAGACAGAAAAGACAATACTTACATATGAAAAAGTGTGTGTGTGTGTGTGTGTGCGCGTGTGTGTGAGAGTATTTATATACCTACATCACTCTGACTTTAGGACAAAGACCTTTCTCATTTGATTGATGAGTATCCATTCAGATTGGCACATCTGAAGTTTACTGGGAAAATTAAACTTCTATTGCAAAACTAATAGTTTGGATTGATGACGTCTTCTTAGACCACATGGAGAATATGTAAATGAAAACAAAAAAGGAAGTAAAACTGTAGAGAAATGTTTAGAAATGAAAATTATGGTGTTCCCTATTTAACGGCCATGCTTAGAATGAATGTCATCAGAGAACCTTGGATCCAAAGTTCAGAGACACCCAGCTCAGCCAGGCCAGCAGCGCCCTCGTTTTCCCCATGGCCCTCCTGCTCTCTCTATTGACGGCCCTGGTGGTGATCAGTTATGGCCCTGGTGGAGCTCTGGGCTGTGACCTGCCTCAGAACCACATCCTGGTTAGCAGGAAGAACTTCGTGCTTCTGGGCCAAATGAGCAGAATCTCCTCCATAATCTGTCTGAAGGACAGAAAAGACTTCAGGTTCCCCCAGGACATGGTGGATGGCAGCCAGTTCCAGAAGGTCCAGGCCATGTCTGTCCTCCACGAGATGCTCCAGCAGACCTTCAACCTCTTCCACACAGAGCGCTCCTCTGCTGCCTGGAACACGACCCTCCTGGACGAACTCTGCACTGGACTCCTTCGGCAGCTGGAAGACCTGGACACCTGTTTGGAGCAGGAGATGGGAGAGGAAGAATCTGTCCTGGGAACTGTGCGCCCTACACTGGCCGTGAAGAGGTACTTCCGGGGGATCCATCTCTACCTGAAAGAGAAGAACTACAGTGACTGTGCCTGGGAGATTGTCAGAATGGAAATCGTGAGATCCTTCTCTTCATCAACAAACTTGCAAGAAAGGTTAAGAATGAAGGATGGAGACCTGGGCTCACCTTGAAAAGATTCTTCTCGACTACTGTGCCATGTCACCCTTGCACATAGTTTTGCTCATTTCGAAAGGCTCCTACTTCTGCTTTAGTCACAGAATTTATTGAATTAATTCAGCTGAAAGTTTGTCAGTAGTATTAAGAAAGAATATGTTAAAAATATTCAAATCCTGGGGTACCTGTAAGAGATGACTGCCCTGATGTATTTATTTATTATTTGTGTTTATTTATTTATTCTTGCATCTTATCATATTTATGTATTTTTATATAACTGATATTTGCCCTTACATTATAGTAAAATTTAAAAAACATGTTCATCTTTTCTTTTCTTTAAATTTGCATTTTATTTATTAAATTCTTATCAAGGAAAACTTCTTGAGTTTTTTATTCTTAAAACCTAAATCTTTATTTTTTCTATGTAAATCTACCTCAAAATAGTATTTGTCTATTCAGTCCCATGGGACTGTCCTATCAATTGTCAGAAAATGCCTGTCAAAAGCTGGAATTCCCTGAATGCTCACACACTGCTGGTGGGAATGCAAACTGGTGCAGTCACTATGGAAAACAGTTTGGAGATTCCTCAAAAAACTAAAAATAGAAATACCGTATGACCCAGCTATCCCACTACTGGGCATCTACCAAAACAAATTGAAATCAACAATCCAAAGTAACATATGTACCCCTCTGTTCATTGCAGCACTATTCACAATAGCCAAGACATGGAAACAATACAAGCGCCCATTGACAAATGATTGGATAAAGAAGACATGGTACATATATGCAATGGAATACTACTCAGCCACAGAAAAAGACAAAATCATCCCATTTGCAACAGCATGGTTGAACCTGGAGGGTATTATGCTAAGTGAAATAAGCCAGACTGAGAAAGACAAACACCTTATGACTTCACTCATATGTGGAATATAAACAAATGTATGGACTAAGAAAACAGTTTAGTGGTTACCAGGGGAAGGGGGGTGGGGGGTGAGCCCAGGGGTGAAAGGGAGCACTTATGTGGTGACGGACAAGAAAGAAAGTACAACCGAAATTTCACAATGATGTAAACTATTATGAACTCAATTAAAAAAACTGTAAAAATAAAAATATAAACTTTATTTTAGCATGAAAAAAAGCTGGAATTCCATGGGATTGAGAGGAGTCCTGGAACATACGGAAACCGTCAGTTCTTATGTCAGAGGTGATTTATGCTCAGTCAGCAAACAGTAGCAAGGGTAAATATCTGAGAGAAGGAGTCACCTCCTAGAGTGAAGCGAGAAAGAGACGTGGTATTTGTTGGCTGATCCTGGTACCTGTGCTCTTCCTCCCGGCCCCTCCCCGGCCCTGCTTATGGAGTCCCTTCCCTCCCTTACACAGTCTCTTCACGCCCTCCACCTTACTGTCCATCCACAGGGTGCTCTGGTTCTGTTGTGCTTTCTAGCCTCAAGGTTTCCGCTCCCTGTAGCGGAAAGCTACAGGGAGAGAGCAAAAGTTCAATGACAGCTCTAAGTTTTTCAAAACTCTTGTAGGCAGATTTGTTTCTGTGAGTGTCCTGATGAATAGTTTTGGTCCCTGAGGGAATGCCCCTGTTTCAGTGATGAAATAGGCACTGAAAGGAAAAGGAATCAGTAAAAGGAAAAGAAAAGGAGAAAAAAAAAAGAGTAAAAGTAAAAGGAATCGGCTGAACCCCGTTGACCCTGGGGGCTAATGAAACCCGCCTATGGAACGTGCACCCCTGGTGGCCACGTGTGACAGGTCTGTGAACAAAGGTGGGAGACAGGCTTCTCTTCCATGCACAACTCCTACCCCTTCCCGGGGACTCATCTCCAAAAGCAACAATAGGCCTTTCTGGCAAGAATTGATCTAATACTGGAATATGACAGTTTCTTAGCTTTTATCGTCACAAAAAGAACAAGTCGACAGCTTCAGGCAGGGCAAAGCCTCTTTGGGCAATGGGTAGCTGTGGAGAGAAGGGGATTAAATGCGTTTCCTGCCTCCAGCCTTCTGCTAAACACTTCCTGACTACCATCCCTTATGCACACTGTGGGCTGGAGCTGGACAAAATGGGCATGGAACTGCAATGGTGTTTTGATTAACGGGAACTCTCATAGTTGATGGTGATAAATGTCATTGTAAATAGCAAATTTCCAGTTTCACAAATTCCTTCCAAATATCTGATCCTGTCTGACTGTCTGACTGGAAAATATCCTCATCATCATATTGAATGACGGTATTGGCAGCCCTTCCAGGTAGTCAAACAGAGAGCTCAGACATGTTTCATGAACTTTCAGGGAACTCTAATATTACCAACTGACAACCAGAGGCCTTTTCATTCAAGTCTATGAGTGTTGGTAGAAATCGAGAGGTGTTGCTATAACCTGCACAGTAATGTACTGAAGATAATTAACCAGGAAGTGTGTGTGTTTGTGAATTGCTCAGGTAGCAGGGAGGGCTGTCATTTGGGAGGGTTTCTTGAATCTTTGCCTCAGATGATACAGCCAATGCTTTAGCTTGCTTCTCTATAACTTGTGGGTGGGGAGGGTCTTAGTAATATTTAAATTTTAATAGATTTTTGTCTTTTGTCTTTCTTCCTCTGCTGCTATTTCTCTGTGGACCAGTTTAGGAGCAGGAGAAAGACTTGGCTATTTTGGACTTCTGTTGTGTTTCCTTCTTTGACTATGTAATATCTTCAAATATTATAATCTTTTCTATGTGGGGTGCTGTAGAATAGACATATATATATCATATATCTATATCTATACATATATATACATACATGTATATAATTTTGTTCATTTTGTTGTATTGTTATGTTGAGCATGAAAAATTCTCCTAGCCAGCCCTGTACTGTCACTTTGCCCTGAAAATCTCTGCAGCCATATCCTGTGTACTGTCTAGGAGTTATTAATACATTTGTGATCATATATTTAGGAGTTTGTGTCTATTGGAAAGTATTGGAGACCTGAAAGGCGGGGCCAGCAGCGGCAGAGCTGCCGGGTGAGTGAGCGCCGAACCACTGCAGTGCTGAGCGGCCCACCCTGGACAGCTCCCTCCATGTCTCTGGACTTTAGCTGCCCAAGACACATGCGGCTGGGGAAGAGGACCAGGGGAGACCCAGGTCACCACTATGGTGGCCGTGAACATCTGCAGGGAATCACTGTGCAGGGTCAGCTGGAGGCAGCTGAGTGTGAACAGAGCCACACCTTGATCCTCCCTGCCTGCCAACATCCTGTGCTGTCACGGGCAAGACCCCGGGGATGACCAGCCAGGCACAGAAACATTAAACAGACGGAGCTGCAGCACCTACACGGCTCACATCTACACCACACAAACTGGTAAAGAATCCGGGAGCTCACTGCACAGGCATTTAGGAGCTTTAGAGTTCTGACTCCACTAGGAGGAGACTGCATCAGTCACATGAGCTCATTTGATCAGTAAAACAGAAGTGAGCATCAAGCACTGTGAGGTAGTAAGAGCCAGCAGCAGCTGGAGAAGTTGGAAAGTAGGAAAGTTGGCACATTTTGGTATACAGGGCTCTTGATTGCACAGGTTAAATAGGAGAGGCCAAGTGTGTTACATTCAAGGTACAAATGTGTTGTTTGGCTAAGGTGGAGGTGTGCTGGTCTAAACTGTAAGATCACGGTGGGCTCCGACACTTACGGTTCTCTGCCTCCAGATCCATTTTAGGGCGAGTTGTAGGATGGCTGGTTGTTGATCTTGCCAAGTTGACACACAAAATTAGCCTTCACAAAGACTGCCCTGGAGAAAGGATGTTCCAATTCTCAGCAGCGTCTCTGGTTCTATGGACAGTGATATTCCCAGAATGTAGTTAAGAGCTCAGGCTGTGGAGTCAGAGGTCTGGATTTCACAAGGTTGCCATGACCTTGGAAAAGTTATTTATCTCCCTGTGGCTCTGTTTTCTTCTTCATAGAATGGGGAGAATGAAAGGACCTACATCTGCCTGTTTTGTTAACTGACATGCACTGAAGTGACCGACACATGCAGGTGCTTGGGAAACACCTGTTTTATAAATGCATGTTCACTCAAGGCAGTGATCAGAGGAATGAATCCCAGTATTAACATTCTTAGAACAGCACCTAGTCCATAGCAGGTGCTCATTGTCATCCTTATTTTAATATTGTCATAGAATATTCTAGCTATATTATCTTGAGTATTAATTTTATTGAGATGATCCAAGTTTCTGAATGGATTCATTCATTGTATGAAGTGCCCATTGCAAAGGACTAATATCCATTATTCTACCAGATAGAATTAGTAAGTTGGTGTTCTTCTTTAAAGTGATTCTTTCATGAGTTGGTTGGTATGATTCCCCTTCATTGTCCCAAAACTGATTACGTCTGGATAAAAAAATATAATAGTCACATGACTGGTTTTGCAAAGCTGAAGGCTGGCCTTTGGACAAGGATTACTTTTCTTTAAGCCCCTACCAGAAGGCATCAGCTTACTGCTTTTTCTGCACTTCTACTGTGTCTTTCATCCTTCCTCTTTGTTGTAAGCCTTAGACCCCAGTTCTGTTGCATTGAATTTAGCTAAATTATATTTTGTCATTTTCTTACTTGAGGAAGGTCAGCCTTTTTGTTCAATTCAGGCCTTCAACTGACTGGATGAGGGCCTCTCACATTGGGGAGGGCAGTCTGCTTTACTCAATCTATCCACTAAAATCTTAATCTCATCCAAAAACACACTCACAGACACACCTAGAATATTGGACCAAATATCTGGTACTCCACGGTCCAGTCAAGTTGACACACGAAATTAACCATCACTAGGGACAGAAGATGAGATACTGTAAAGCTCAGTGGGTTGGTGAAGTCTATATCTCTATAAACTTGACTACTCTGTATAAAGTGGGTTATATCATTTCGACCTGATACAGAGACACTCCTATTGGACACTCTTGTTCACCCTGTGCCTCACTTCTCCCACAATTCTCTTCTCATTCATCTAGAACCTAGGTCCTAAATACATCTGTCACCAACACAAGGGCAGCTCAGACCTCAGTTTCCCCACAGGAATCTGAGAGTTCGAGTAGCATGTAAACACGAAGTCCAGAAACATGGACGACTTGGATTCATATAAGTTTAGCACCACCAGTGTGCAGAGTGCTGAGACAGGCCTGCTGGAGATAGGAGACTACTGTGTAACTCTTTGAACCCTCCTTGGCCTCAGGTTCCTCCTGTCCTGTGAAGAGGAGAAAACAGCATGGTTCCTAGTCTATCCTGTGCTCAAATCTGACTCTGTTTCTTACCAGCTGTGGCCTTTGGGCAAGTCCCTTCTCTTCTCTGAGCCACAGGTCTCCCCACAGCCTTCTGGGACACAATTTAGAAAATATGAACTCTAGGAACATGTGTGAAACCCTCTGAAAAGTGCTATGTGGAGCATGGTGGTTACTGTGAGACACATTGAATTGTGTTGAATTGGACTGTTTTCCAGGTTGCCATGATATTTTTCACAGCATGGTTTGTTGGTTAAGGAATGTGATCCTGCAGCCCGAGTTCCTGTGCTTGATCCCAGCTCTTCTATTTAAGAGCAGTGTGTCCTTGACAAATAATATAAACACTAGAATCCTTAGTTTCCTCATGTTTAATATGGGGACAATAATAGTATGTTTTCATAGGATTATTGTCAGGATTAAATGAGTAAATACACACAAAAGGTATAAAAGTGTGCCTGGAAAAATAAGCAGGACTGTTAGAAGTCCCAGAACGGTCACGCTCAGAGAGCAGCTGGGAGAGCTGGTCTCAGGTGGTGACTGGGAGGCAGCACTTGGGTGGCGCCAGATCCTGGGAAAAATCTTCTTCTTCTTTTGTTTCTTTTTTAACATGGGTGCTAGTTTCACAGTGTCTTCAGTGTATGAAAACTCCCTGTGCTGAATACCAATGATATTTGCAATCTGTATTATACTTCTAAAAGTGTTCTTGGGAATTAGAAAAAATTGTTGGGAGATTTTTGGACCTCCAAAAGCTGAGGATGTGGTGGGATCCGAGCCTATTTCTCTAAGGAGAAAATGGAAACTCCAGCTACTATCTGGGGTAAAAATGGAGTAAAGAGAAACTGCACTAAAGCAATATAAATATCCTTCTCTCCTTTGATGCCCTTGCTACTTTCTACCTACAAGAAATGGCATGGCATGCATGTGCACACACGTACCTGTACTTTATGTATACCACATGTACCTTAGTGTGCATGTGCATATTATATACACTACACACACATATATGATCCACTCACAGGTTGCTGTTGGAAAGCAGGGAGGATAAGTAAATGCAATCCAGTGACCACGAAGACTGGTAGCATCTACAAGGCTGGATGGTGAGGAGGGGCCTCAGGTACACGTTTTTGTCCCCCTCCCCCAACTCAAGAACCCTTTGTGACTGCCCCCTAACTGGGATATGTGCCTGGGATTCGGTTAGAGTCTACTATCTCTGTGTTCAGTTGCCTTGGGCAGCAGTGTGCAGTAGATGGAGAACATCACCTTGTTTCATCCGCATTTTACTACACCCTGGGGCTCAGGTTCTACCCACCACCATTCTCTTTATTTGAATACAGTTGGCATAATCTTTGTCATGTTACTGCACTCAGTGGTGTCCAGATTTACCAATGTTTCAAAAAAACACAGACAACAATCAGGTAAGGGAAGCCAGGGTCCCGCCTAGAAAAGAGATTGAATCGGGCTTTTTCTTTCCTATTCCCACTATTCTAAACCAATTGTTAGAATGGCCAGACCTCAGGAATGGGAACTCTCAGGGAAGATTAGATCATCAATCTATGAGAACTGGTAGGGCACAGTACAGGGCAGAGTGGAGACTAGGGCTTCTATCCATATCACAGGCCATACACATAGGTATAAATAAGAATAATAATGATACATAAAATCCCCCAAATCTTGGTTCAGGACCATGGAACTGCTTATTAAGAGAGCTCAGACCACCCAGGGGAAAAGTCCCCCAAGAGTGCTCATCTGCCATTTTCCCATCTCAGGGCGCTCTGGCCAAGCCTCTTCTTGTGTCAGATCTGATGCATGGAAAGCAGTGCTGAGCCTCTGACACACTCCGATCAGATAGGACTCAATTTGTTCTCAGGAAGCAGAATCCTTTAGGATGGAGCATACGTGGCACTGAAGATCTGAGAGTCTGTGCCCCGTTTCAGTAGAGGACCACTGTCTGAAATATCAATAAAGAACCACATGCACAAAACACTTCTTTATTTGAGTGACAAAGGAGGATCAGTAGAAAATATTTTGATCTATTTCATAGATGTATAACATGGAAATAATAGAGACCTCGATTAATGTAGAAAGTCACACACATTATTCATTAATAATGTTCGTTGCTTCTTTAGAATGGGAAGGGCAAAGAAGACCTTCTGAACTCATTACGTTTTGGTCTTTCAGCAGCACATCAGACGCAGGAAGGAAAAAAGCAGGAGCTTTACAAGGTAAAGTTCTGCTACTCAATACCAGGCTCTCGCAGGTGTAATCTTACATCTCTTTCCCATAAAGTCCCAGGTCCATAAGTGCTCACAATGTCCCTTCCTAGAGCCAGTCCTTTTTGGAAAATAATGCCCCCAGAGGAGAGACTTATAGCAGGAAAGCAAAGAAATTGGAACCCAAGACACTTCTCCTCACCCTGCTCTGCTCCCCCATGTGAAAGCTGCACTGTGGGGCTCACCCACTCAGTGCCAGTGTGAGATGCAGTGGAAGAATGATTGTTTGGGGGGCAAATATTTTGGGCAATGCCTTCAGACAAGTTAACTTCTCCAAGGTTCAGACTCTCCGATGGAGCACCTGGCCCACAAACTCATGGGGGTGTTGGACAACTGCTTGGGACAATGTCTGTGAAAGCCCTTTAAAATGACATAGCCCTATACATAAGTGGAGCTTACTATTCTTGTCATTGAACCTCTGACCTTGAATCCTAAAATTCCTTGGCATGAATCTTGAAAGAATCTATTCCCAGTGGAACATTCCACTTGGCCTCCTACATACTCTCTTTGCTCCCACTTTCACTTGACACACCCAGGCTCCGATTGGCCCAGTTTAGAGAGCTCTCCTAAAAGGTGCTAATATGGCACCAGAACTACTTTCTCTTCAGAAAAGGTGGTTCATCTCTTCCGTTATTTCAGGCATCCCCCTTGCTGTCTTCCCTATTGATTTCTGGGGTTCCAGCACAGCATGAGGTTGACACAGGGAGTACCACAGGGAAATAAATAGGAAAGGAAGCCATGGGTGAGGGAGAAAGGAGTCCCATAAAGTCAGTGACAGGAGGAATGTGATCTTCCAGGGCCTGCCTGGCCAGGAAGTTCCCCCCACCCTTTTTACCTCCTGTCTTCTACAGGCACCTGCATAAGCTCCCTTATGAGGATAGCTTTCTGTGGGGTAGCTCTGAGAAAGAGACAAAATGTTGCGTGGTATGTCACTCACAGGATGAATAATCAAGAGGCCTAGGGCAGAAGACAGACTAGAAGGATTCTGGATGTCTACCCCGGTCATACACTTGGGCAAGAAAATGGGGAAGATCAATACTGTAAGGAACGATGTCCACTCCTCCGTCCTGGGAAGCCCCACATCCAGGCACAAAACAGAAATGTGGCTCCCTTATTGCATCAGCAATATTACCAGAATTCCTCTGGCAGGCTTTCTTTCCTCCATGCAGGTCTTTGCCAGATTTCAGAAGCCCATGTTAGGCAGTTTGGGGTACATCAGGGGTGGGGCCCATTCTTTGAGGTCCCTGACTATAAAACACTCTAACGTGAAGAAGACCCAATGCTGACCTCTTCCCAGTCCACTTCTTCTTCCTCATCTACCCAAGTTTCAAGAGCTTACGCTAGAGCTGTGCCTGCCATGCATCTTGGAGAAAACCCTCAAGCAGGTCAGGGAGAAGAGGCCACCACAAAAGATTCAGCTCCTGGCCTGGAGAACTCTTTAATTCCACCCTTACCTGTGGGAAAAAGAAGGCCAGATGGCCAAGAGAGGGGCCCCCTCTCATTCTGCTCATAGGCTTGCAGGGGGCCCTTGACTGGGGAGGATAACAAACAGGACCGAACTCCATCAACGACAAAAGAGAGAGAGGACTGTAGGAGACCCTAAGCAGGAGAAGATGAAATAGAGGATGCAGGAATGGAGACCACCCACCTCACAGAGAAGAGGCCCCTGCTCAGGATGGGTGACGAGCGGAGGCTCCTGGGCACAAGAAGCCCCAGTTCTTGCCAGAGGCGCCACTGGGAGTCACATTGCAAAGAGACGAGGCATTTCTTTCAGTGTTTTCAGGTACCTAAAAGAGGGAGGGACAAGAAACATCCCACTTTCCTGCTCCCTAGGGAGCCTGTGTCCCCAGCCAGGCCACGGCAGTCTGGACCACGGATGGCAGGTCCATCAGACCATCTTCACAGCTGCCCCAGGCTCCGTCTCTGAGGAATGCATTTCCTCAAGTCAGTTAGAAAGACATCCATGCCCTACTCCCAAGAAAATTTCTCTCAAAGAAATATTTCTATAAAATTAGAGAAAATTCATGGTTTCTCACATTATGCATCCTCTGAAAAGGACGGTCTCTGTTTCTTAAGAACCACAAAATTCACCCTTCCCAAATATATCTGTTTCTTCTAAAAAGAGAGTGTTTTCTTTTGTCTCTGCTGCATTTAGGAGAAGGTTAGAGAATCCAGACACTGGCGCTTAGAGAGAAGAGGAGGTCAGCTCCAGCTCTTCCTGAGAGCTCACTTCGAGTTTCTGAAGCTGAGGAAGGTTAGGGAGAGAGTCTGACTGTGGCACCGCACACCCACTGCCATCTCAGCTTTCTTACTTGTCATCTGAATACAGCTCTCCAAAAAAACAAATACAAAAGCATAATAACTTGACAAATGTCGAGGGGCTTAAAAAAAATGAGAAAATCCATTAAAGAACAAGCCTCAGGAACTGGACTTCTCGGTCCTTGCCCCGCTCTACCACGATACTGAACTGTAAACAGCTGAGGGGTGGAATGCTTGGGGTTACGCAGGTACGCAGGGCCAAAAGTGTCCCACTCGGCCTCTAGGAACACAAAGAGACAAGAAACTTCACACATCCCAAAAACGGAACTGGAATTTGGCAGTCCTGAGGCCCTGAGTTCAGAAGGGAAAGGAGAAGACCCCATGACTCCAAATATTTGGGTGGATAACACCTTCCATCTCACTCCAAGGCCCTCTAAGGATGGGGAGATCAGTTCCATTTCCCAATTCTTAGCTTAGCCTAAATGAAAGTGTACAATTGGCCACTTTTCCCCATTCCTTTCTATGTGTGGCAGGCTCTGGAGTGGCAGGGATGCAGGACTTCTGGCTGTGTCTGTGGTTCGACAGGCAGGGCCAGGAGGAGGCCAAATGGATGGCAGAGCAGTTGTAAGGTCTTAGCAAATCTGGCATGGGAAAGAACACAGTCTATCAGGCTTGGGAAAGAAATCTCTACCCTCTCCAGCTTCTGGAAGAGAGTTCCCTTTCAGCCCCTGGAAGAGAGTTGGAGTCCAAGCTAAGGACATGGAAATGGACCCATGGCCTGGGTCACCTTGTTCAAGACAGCTCAGCTCTAAAAACGTTCAGGGATAAGAAAGAATCATTGTTCAGAAAACAATGACTTTTTAAATGGTAAAAAAATTACTACCATCTAGTGGACAGAGCTGAGTGAGCTTTAAAATGGAGGGTGATTGGGAAGATATAGTGGGGTGTATTATCAGAGGGACGTGGCAAGGTCAAGAAACAAGCTAAGTGCTACTAAAGGGACTTCCCTGTCTTTAGTGTTCATCTGCCTTGAAATACAATTTGAATCCAACAATGAATTCTTCCCACTGGGTGGGTACCTTAGGAAAGAGAATGCACTCCCTATGGAGAATCTACATGGTGCCTGGCTTGAAGACACCATTGGGGACAAAGGGATCATGCAGCCTTCAATGACAGGATGGTTCCCTGGGCAGTCACATAGCGCCTGCAGAAAAGAGAGGCAAATAGTGAGGAAAAATTTGGAGGGTGAATGTGTAGGAAAGATAGAGAGCCATTGAAGATGGGGAAAAATAATCCAGCTAGTGGGAAGTAACGGGAGTATTTCCCTTGTTCCTAATCAAGACAACTCCCACTTCCCAGCTAAACATACATGCACACAACCTGATCTAGGTTCCTCCCAACTACAGTGTAGAATAGAACACGTGGTGCCATCTCATCAGGAGTAGAGAGGTGGGGCTTGTTTTTGAGCATAGAGACAAAGTCTGCAGGGATGATTCCAGGCCTGGAAAAACCCTTTTGGAGTAAGTGCCCTCCATACAGTCATTGTTTAGACTTCATGCAGGATCTGCAGGATCTTCTCCTTGGTGCACAGCTGGCCTCTCAGTGTTGTGGAGCCTTCTGTGGATTTTGTGTGCTTGGTAGAACCATGGGATATCTCCTTCATGGAGGTACACACTCATGCAACAGAAGTAGGTCCTGCAATTTTTGACAAGAGTAGTTTTTCTGGGCTCACCTTGGATCACTACTCAGCCCACTGCCATCAGCATGGCCAAGTACTCTACATTATTCTCCGTATTCCTCTGCATCCACGGGGTCTGGGTCAACACTGTTAAAGGGCTGAGTGGAGTGACTGCTGAAAAAGGAAGAGCCATAAAATGGAGTCACCAAAAAGGAGGAGAGTCATCGCAAAATTAAGTGGAGAAAAGAGCCACTGGGGCCACCTGTTGTACCATTTCCACCTGGAGGAAAGAAGAGGTCAGGGTTAATGTCATCTTGGCTCCACTCCAGTTTCTTCACCCTTTCCTAGCTTCCACATCCAGGGCCTGCAGAAGCAACCTTCATCTCCTACTGAGAGGTTCACACTCACACAGCAATTGAAGCCTGGGAAGAGTAATGTCTGCTTTTCATTATGAAATTAATAAATTAGCTGTACATTCATCTTTTCACTTGAGTCTCTCAACTTGAAGTTACAGAGGACAAGTAACTAAATAGGTGGAAATCCAGGACTAGAAAACTCAGAGGAAGTGACCCTCAGGACACTGACCTTCCTCATGTGCCCATGGCCAAAGACCACTCATCCAAGGAGAGGTGGTTGCTTAAAGTGCTGAGTGACTGGCTGTGGGTCACATGACAAGTCATTATCTGCCTCCCAGATCAATACTTTTCTCCAGAAACACACATAGGCTAAGGCAATCAGACAAGATGTGCACGCAAAGAGGAGTACTAAGAGATTTGTCCCAAATTAGAAGGGGGACCCCACAGCAAGGATCCCTTACACTCTCTCTGTTTCTAGCTGTTTCCCTTTCTCTTTCCCTAACCCTTGCCCATATCGACTATTTGGCAATTTCTCAGTTGTTTTCAAGTTTAAACAGCGTGTTGGTGCAAGTGTCTTATACTGAAGTGAGAGTCTTTCTCTAAAGAAGGAGCCAGGAAGTAAAATTTATTGGTCAAAATACATACACACTGAAAATACGTACTGCCAATTGTCCACGAAAAAACTGGCTGTGTTAATCTGCATTCAAGAGTGTATACGTTCATATATGTTCCCACTCATTGACCAACACAGGGTCTTATCATTCTTTTTAGTTTTTGCCAATATGATAGGTGACAAGTAGCATCTAGTAGCACCATTAGCTGTCTTTTTCCTAATTGGTGGTAATTGTTATCAGTCCCAACCAGTCTCCAAAACAGAAAATTTACTCCAGCCTTCTCATCCATCTCCTGTAATAGGTATGAAAGAACTTAAAATGAAAAGTCTGCTGGCAAAGAAGAAATGTAGTTGAAGGAATTCAGCCCCAGAATTTGGAGGTGGGACATTCGCTTCAGGACTAGCACACTATTATAGCTCAGAACTTTTTCCCATATTCACTGGAAATTCATGTTTCATCTGTGAAGTTCCTATCCATAGAAATACACCCATGGCTTTTGCATTGTCCTTTTCTTACTTATTTACAGAAATTCGTTATTCATTTTTTTATGCAAACACTTTGTTTTATACAGCAGACACACACACAGTCTGCAGGGTCTTCATTTAGATCCCAGATCCACACTAACACTATGTTCCTCTCGCCTCTCTGGCTGCCCATTCTAGCTTCCCTTGAAACATCTAAATTAGTGGTTTTCCTGTGTTCAGTGCCTAGAATTCTTTTCAGTTTAAGCTCATGAACTAGATCCCAACCTAATCTAGTTTTCAGGGCTTTAAAAACAACCTCGACGCTGAGGTGCTCCAAAAGTAAATTCTGGAGGCATCTGTCCAAATGCCTATTTGACAGTTGGTGTCTAATAAGCATCTTAAATTTAGGTTATTGAAAATGGAAATCTCCTTTTGGAGAAAACAAAACCCAAATAAAAACAAACACAATCACCTTCTTTTCTTACTGTTTCCCGTTCAGTTAATGGCAACTCCATACCTCTAGGTTCTCAGGTTAAAATTCCTGAAATCATTCTCAACTGCTCTCTCATCAGGTGTCCTGTCTGTGTAATTGAGGTTTAACACCATTGATGGTTTTCACCCAGGAATATGGGAAAGCTCCATAGTTTGAACTCAAGACTTCTAAAATCTACTTAATTGTATTATAGCTATGGTGTAAGCATCCTTGGATTATCAGACCAACTCTATTTTATTATGATTCACTAATTATTAACATGCCTTCTGATTTATCTTACTGATATTTTACCTGTTATGCATCTATAGTTTTTTTAAAATCTGAGTTTCTTTTCTTATTTAATCCTTTTAAAATACTTGAATCAAGATTTTATTATTCTCAAAAAAGAAGGTAGATGACTTTTCATTTTTCACCATGACCTGTTAAAAATAATGTTGATATATTTGCTGGTGTTTTCTGATAAATTGCCTAATTACCACTTTTTAAAGATTCTTCCCTGAAGAATTTGCCTGTTAATTCTAAACGTTACATGCTGCAAGTGACCCCAGGAAAGAGCAGAAAGGCCCCTAATTATTGTGAAAACACTTTCCTCTACAGGCGTTTTCAGGTTATTTATCTATGTAAATTTTACCTTTAAATCCAGCCTACATTCCTCTGTCTCCCTTGCCTATCAAGATGCTTATATAGATCCCACTCAAATATTTTGGAAATCAAACACAGTAAGTGAAATGTCAATATGTACTTATAAGCCAAAATCTCGATATTTGACTATCCGAAATATGTCAAAGCATCTCATTTGTACCCGGCCCAGCACTTATTCACGACCGTGGATTAAGGTCTGGCTGAGATTTGAGCATGGGGTTAATTACTGGAGATAAGGTGTGTTCCCTGTCCTCAAAGTGTGTGATATTCTAAGAGAGACTCAACAATCAACATGTCAGAGTACTGACACAACACATGGTTATTGAGGTCTATCCAGCTCCTGCATTAACGAGCCAGGGTTAATTCACTAAAACTGATAACAGAAGTTCCTACCAATCATCATATATTTCATTGAATATATTTCAACTTGTATTATTCCAATAATTTCCTATGGTCCTATACTTTCAAGGGCAAACTCCTGCCCTTTAATTTTATTCACCCCCCACCCCCAACACACACACACTCACCAGGGCTTTATAATTGAGAGTCAAATAAATGCTTGTCATTAGTTGACTCCCCAGAGCAGGAGCACTTCTTCATTTCTTATCCCACTAAGTATCCTGCATGATGTGAGGAATATTGTAGGTCTTCAGGGTTGTTAAAAGTGATAAATATAATAAGCTTAAAATAGTTGTGCCGGTAAAGCTCTTTGAAAAACTACTGTCTTGGATTTTATTTTCTCTCGTGGGTTACTCTTCCCTTCTCAGGTGACCTGTAAAAATGTTAACTGGGCCTCTCCTTTTTTCCTTCAACTTGCTGCATGACTAGTGCAATTGTTTCATTTTTTCTATTGTAGTTTTACAGCTTTAAAATGGGGATAATGAGAATACCATATTCCATTCAGTATTCCATTTCATGTTATAGTCTCTATATAACTCTATATAGTCTCTATATAACACATAAAGTTGTTACCGTAACTGAGTAAATTATATAAAGCATCAGGGACATATTAAACATAGTTATGATAGTTGTTACTGTGTACTGGTAACATATATATATATACACTGACAAGTGCACACAAAGGTGTAAAAGCCATTATTTTATGCTTCCAAAAATATGATTATACCACATTTGTGCCTTACTCAGCTAATAATTTTATTATGCAAAATTTATACCTCTGTGAATTAGGATCACCTTTATTAGTACTGTACATAGGATATACACAAATTTTTTAATGCAACTAGCAAATGTAACATCCTCATCTCTGCACTAAACAGTACATTAAAAACACCTAAGGATATCTAGTGGGCATGAAAAGAAAATGCAGTGAGTGCATCTGGCAATAAGACGTTAAGTAGTAAATGATATGTTAAGTGCAAACCTACATTACGCTGAAATGGAAAGAAGTTTGATGCAAATAGATTATAAATTTTTTGCAACTTATCCATTTGGGATGACATTTTGAAAAAAGTTAAAACCGTCCAATGAAAAGCCATGGCTATATATATATAAAGCAGAATGCTTAATAGAGGACTCATGCTTAAAACAAATGAGAGGAAAAAAAGATTTTGTAAGTTGAAATTAATTATTTAAGATAGTTACTGGATCATAAGATACTGCCAAACATGACAATTCTCTCCACTGAAAATGAGATAAGTAGAGAAGTAATTTTGAAAACATTACTGATGAGTTTGTTTCCATTAAAGCCAGGAAGTTATAATAAAGTCTGGTTTTTGCATAAATAAAATACTTAAACAATGTGCTTTAATACTTTTAAATTTTAAAATATTTTTTCGACCACTTTAACATTGTAGGAGAAATTAACCATTAAAATGGAATGAAATTGATATCGAACCTGAAGTGCGTTCACTCACCCGTGGTGCAGCAAGCCCGTCTGACACCAGCTGTAGGGGAAGAAAGGAATTGTACTGCAAAGCTCTGAGCAAGGGGAACAGTCAGCTAAAGCTGTAATCCCGAACTCCCTGGAAAGCTATAAGCAAGGGTTTTTATCTGGAGTTTTAGGTAGAGAAGGGGGAGCATGTAGCCTTGGAGGACTGAAGTTCTAAAGAATCCTCAGCACGGGCATGACTGTGTGTTCTATGTGTTGCGTGCTGTGGATTTGTAGTCTTTGACATCTAAACTTCACCATCAGTCATTTTAGATGCTTAAGCTCCTTAATCAGGCAGGGGGCTGTCAGCAAGTTCCTACCTTATCAGAGGTCCTGCTGCTGTTCTGCAAGGCAAGCTCAGAAACTTGAGTTATTTTGTTTCCAATATTAACCTTGTGAGTACAAGGCACAGTTTCACCCTAATCCAGGGAAATTTTAATTCCTTCATCCTCAATTTCAAAATCACGTAAATAGAGGCGCACATTCTCCCTTTCTCCCGGGCTCCTTTAAAGTCTCAGCCCTGTCCCCAAGTCATTCCACTGGAGGGGGTCGCAATATTCCGTCCCTACTGTCCAGATTGTAGATGCGTCTCCGTTTCCCTGAATTCCTGTCTTTCTCCCAGAAACTCTCCTGAATCTGGAAACAGCCCACAGCACGCTCTGACCTCGAGCCGCCGGTCCCCGAATGAGCGCGCGCTCTTGGAAACGGTGTGGCCCCGACCTTCCAGGAGAAAGGGAAGGATGGACGCGGGCAGGCGCAGGCAGCGGAAGGCTCTGGCGGGGCCCCGGCGGAGCTCCCCGCGGCGTCGGGCCGAAAGGAAGCGTTTGCTCCGCGTTGTCCCGCCCCGCGCGGTCCCTGAGCCCCGCGGCGCCTCGCCCGGGCCGGGCTCCCGCGGACGGCGACGCGCCGGCTGTCCCCGTGTCCGCGGCCGGAGCCCCAGGCGGGTCCCGCTGGGCGGGCGGCGCCGGAGGGTCGGTCACGGCGAGTGCGGGCGCCCCCTGCCGGCCGCTGGGGGCAGCGACGGGGGTTTGCGCGCGCTGTTGAGCGGTGGCCGCGCGCTCAGTGTCACTGTGGTACAGGCGAAGCGCTGAGATTCTGGACTCCCTGGTTTCTCTGCTGATGGCAATGGCGAGGCTCTGCTCCATCCCTCACATTTTAGCAGTTGGTATATGTCGTCTTATATTTTTCCAGTCATTTCCCATTTTCATGTAAGTTGAGAGCATAAGTATTTGTTCCTTTTAATCCACAAGTGCCACTAGCTCAGTATTTTCAACAGAGGAGTCACTGAAATGTTTGTAATTCACTCTCTGGTGCAGGGGCCATAACTCTCACCCGTCTTGTCTCCCATGCATCTCATAAATTTATGGTGAGAATTAATATTAGCAATCTGTATGAACCACCTTATATATTAAATGAGGTTATTCTATAATTATTGTTAGAATTATTAATTTTGTTGATCTCATTCTAAGTTCTCAGAAATAATTGCCAATTGATAATTTCATTTTGCTTATTACATAAAATAATCAAAATTTGGTCAATGCATCTACAAATTTGGAAGTGGAAGACAAATTAATGAAAACATAGAGAATTAGTAATCAGTAAGGTCTGAGACAGTAAAAGAACATCAATGTGTTAAAGTGTGGGGCTTCCCAGAAAAGAAGTGATCGTTTAATACATGCAGTCGGATCTGCGCCTGACACTTGAAGGAGAGAAACTTACAGTGCGCCTGAGGCTCTCCGCAGAGAACCAGCCCGAGGAGGGTCCTCTGAGCCCACATGGCTGCTCTGCGACCAGTAGAAATGAGCCAAATAGTCCCCTTCCTCAGCCTCAGCTCCTTTCAGACCACCTCTGGCAATATTTCTTAAGGGACCGGTTAAAAAAAAAGTTGCAGAGTCCAGGAACGTGGTTAAAAGAAATATGGGGGAGAGAGGGACAAGAATGGGACATTGCTAGATTTCCAGCCAGGGAAGCTCACAACACTAATTCACAAGCTATTTCCTGGGTTAGCACTCAGCTAAAGTGAGGGAGTACTTCCCGCAAGCATGCAAGTTAAGGAGACACCAAATCTAAGTAATCAAGATAAATAATATTTTAACACAAGATTAAAAATGAAAACTAATGCCAAAACACCCATGATGAACAAAATATCAAAATTTTAAATAAAGACAAGAAAGGACCCTGCACTGGCAAGGCCCTGAGAGTCTTACAAAGGAAGGGGGCTCCATGCAAAGGAAATTTAGGCAAATTCCATTCAGTCTATAAAATTCATACCAAAGAAAATTGAAGATCTGACCTGTTCAATGTCCTCCACGGCCTGTACACAGCACTAACTTCCTTTGAACAACACAGTGAAGGCGGAGTCCTGTGAAAGTCGTGTGAGTAACGTGAAGTTAAAAATTATTTAAGACTGTCATGGAATCAGGAAAAAGTGTCAAACATGGCAATTCTCAATTTAAAAAAAGTAAAGAAGTAATCTTGAAAATATTATTCAGTTTACTTCCACTAAAGCGAGGAAAGCAAAATTATATTAAATTGTTGTTTTGGTAAAATAAATTATAGTTTAAATAAACTTAGGTGAAGTTGAATAAAACGCTGTTTTTAACAGTTTTAATGTTAACAATATTTTAAAAATTTTTTTGATATTTAATTATAAAATATTTCATAAAAAGTTTAATACATGCTGTCAAGGTCAACGTTGAAAATTTCACGTTTGATATTTATAGTTAATATTAAAATATTTTAATATCAAAAGCAGCTTAATAAAAAGCAGTTTCAATATTCCAGGTTTTCAGTTTCTCAGTACTGTCCTCCTCCACCTTCCCGCTGTCACGCTGGAAAGTCACGAGGAAAGTCCCCGAGCACGTGGGGGGCACCTTCCCCGCCTCGGACCCAGGGGCGCCGCGCCCGACTCACCCCCGCGGGTCCCCAACACCGTCCGCTCGCGGCCCCGTCCCCGCGGTCCCCTTTCTCCGCATCTGTCGCCGCATCTCGCCCACAAACGCTCCCGAATCTGTAAAAACCACTCAACACGCTCGGATTCCGGCCTCAGACCCTCAGAAAACGGCTTCTTTGTAAAAATGGCCTCGCCGAAGTTTCTGTGCGAAAGGAAAGCGCACAACTCAGGGGCAAGAGCAGAAAATGCCGGGTTCTGTGCTCTCTCCCTGAGAAACGCGTCCCCGGCGAGGCCGCGGCCAAGCTCTCCGCGCAGCAGTAGGGCCGCGGAGAGGAAGGTGTCTCGTGCACTATTAAAGAGGCACGAAGTTGGCTCCCAAGGCTGCGACGCACACCCCCTCCAGCGGCCCGAACGACTGAACCCGACCAAGTCCGCGCCTCTGAGCGCCCGGCGTCAGGAAAGGCCCCCTGCGCGCCCTCTAGCGGCCGTGTAGTGAATCACAGGAATTCTCAATGGCCCAGATCCATTTGCTAGTGGCAGGAGTGATGCTCTGCTCCATCCTTGCCTGCTCTCTTGGCAGGGACTCGCCTTGGATCCATAGCCTAAAAAACAGGGAGATCTTCATGCTGTTGAGACAGCTGGAAAGAATCCACTCTAAGTCATGCCTGAATGACGGACCCTACTTCAAATTTCCTTGGGAAAGCAAGACTATCACCCAAATCCGGAAGACGCAGGGCACCTGTTTCCACTATGTGATGCTCCAGCAGATCATCAACCTCTTCAACACAGACGACAGCCGTGCTGCTTGGAACAACGCCCTCCTGGATCAACTACTCTCTAGGCTTGATCACAGCCTGGAGCAGCTGGAAGAAGAAAACCTGGCTTGTCCCTATTTGGGAACTGTTGCCCGGAATTACTTCCAAAAAATCAATCACTATCTGAAGGAAAAGGAATTCAGCCCCTGTGCCTGGGAGGTTGTCAGAGGGGAAATGGAAGTGTGCCTCTCCCTCATGTAACAATACTCAGAGAAAAGTCGGCAAATAAAGGAGAAAATTAGACTTATCCGCTCTCTAATCATTTACATTGTTTGCTAAGAACCCCCCCAAATAATCTCAACTCATATTTCTGTACCAGCTGAAAAATATCTGAAACTAAAATCATGGAGGTATTTAAAAAAATATATTGTACATCATGAATTTGCAAAAGTATGTTTAGAGAGAAGAACATGATCTACTTTCTTAAATAAATAACTTTATGACCTTTTTAAAAAATCTGTTTAAGCTTTTTGAGGGCATTTGTTGTTTCTAAAATGTAAAGTCCATTTTGTATGCAACGTTCCTTCAGGATAACATGTTGTTAAAGACATCTATCACTTATGCAAATGTTAGCTGCTATAACAGATAAACAGAAAACTATCCATAATTTGATCATAATAGAAATTTATCTTTCCTTTGTATAAGAGCACAATGCAGGCATTCCTAATCAGAAGAATCTTCTGGTTGACTCTTCTCCAAACAGTGATTCAGAAACATTGATACCCTCTATTTCGTGACTTTACCATATTCAACATGTGACTCCAAGTCTGTCTGTGATGCTTGAATCTATTCCACTCAGTTGTAGAGAGAAAAAGTAAAGTGGATCACACAGGATATCTTCAAGGGCCAGGACCATACAGGGCAATATCACTTCTGCTCACATTAGTTGGCCTGCGTATATTCTCATGAAATGCGTTAAGTGCAAAGAAATTGGGAAATAGACTCCCATCAGGTGACTAATGAAAGAGCAGACAAGTTCAGTGAAAAGGCCACTCTTCATTTTTTACACTGTTTGTATTAATGCTCTTTTTAGGAGAACAAAATAACCAATGTGTTCACTGCGCACACTTTATATATTTTAAAAAACTGACCCAAAGTCTGATTCCACAGTTTAAATTCAGGGAAATGATATAGATGTCACTACATAGAGTTCACAGTATCATTGATCCTTTAAAAGAAGCATTCAAGTTGATTCCCAAAGGCATAGGCTAAAGTCAGAAAATGGCCACAAGTTTGGAGATGAGGCCTCAGAACACGTTGTAAAGTTCAAGTTGTTTCCTTCTCATCTGAGGGAGACAAGGAAAGTATGATCAGGTAACTCCTTGCAGGTTCTTGAGGATCACTAGAATAAAAGTGAGAGTGAGCCTTCCATCATGACCAGGCCAGTGATAATCATCCTGATATTCTAAATACTAATAATACAAACTTGAAGAACATATACCTGCCACCAATTTGTTTTCAACTTCACACGATATTCAGTTATAACTTCTCTTGGAGAACCATGAAGAATTTACAAAATATTGTTGGATCTATTGTCCTCTCAAATCATAGCTATCTATTATATGTTGGTGTTATTCATTCTCCTATTATTACCAAGGCTCATGTACATTGATTGAGTTCCTGAGATGGTAAGGACTGGGCAAAATGCATAGGAAACAAGGTTAGGTAAGATGAATTCTCTGCCCACAGGTATCTTATATAGACTTGTAGGGAAGAATTTAAGGAGATAACAGGGCTGGTCATTAAAAGCTACATCCCTGGAAGCTAGAGAGAGAATATAGCCATGTTAGTGTATAAAGAAGAGTGAGGACATGAGCAAGCCAAACCAGCAGACCAAAGACTCATAATCCAAACTCTTGGTTTCTTTTTTTTTTTTTTAAGATTTTATTTTTTCCTTTTTCTCCCCAAAGCCCCCCAGTACATAGTTGTATATTCTTAGTTGTGGATCCTTCTAGTTGTGGCATGTGGGATGCCGCCTCAGCGTGGCTTGATGAGTGGTGCCATGTCCGCGCCCAGGATTCGAACCAACGAAACACTGGGCCACCTGCACAGAGTGCGCGAACTTAACCACTCGGCCACGGGGGCCGGCCCCCCAAACTCTTGGTTTTTGACCTGATGTAGTGTTCCAATTATTAGGTACCACATTTGGTATCAAACTGAAATGGAGTCCACTATCCCGTGGAAATGGATGGAGATAACAGGAAACAAATGGTCATTTCTTACTTTTTGTGAAGAGTCCACAAAAAATTGCAGGATAAGGGCAGATAATTGCCACTTCAGTCAAGATCCACCTAAAAAAATGAATTTAAGCTACTTTGAATCTGTACATCACTTTGGGTAGTATGAACATTTTAACAATATTAACGTGTAATGCTGGAACACAGGATGTCATTCCACTTATTTGTCTCTTCTTTAATTTCTCTCAGCAGTGTTTGATAGTTTTCAGTATAAAAGTTTGTTGTCTCCTTGGTTAAGTGTATTCCTAAGTATTTGTTTCCTTTTGATGCTTTCGGAAAAGAATTATTTTCTTAATTTCCTTTTGGGATTGTTCATTGTAAGTGTACAGAAACACAATTGAGTTTTGTGTTTATTTTGTCTCCTGAAAGTTTGCTGAATTCATTCATTAGTTCTAACAGTGTGTGTGTGTGTGCGCGCGCGTGTGTGTGTAATCGTTTTAGTTTTCTACATATATGTCATCTAGAAATAGAGATAAATTTACTTCTTTTCCAATTTGGATCATTGTTTTTTCTTATCTAATTGTTCTGATCTTTAGTTCAAGCACCATGTTGAAAAGACATGGTAAGAGTGGCATACTTGTCTTGTTCCCATTCTTAGTGGAAAAAGTTTCAGTTTGTCACAGAGTACAAGGTTACTTGCGGGTTTTTCATATATGGTCTTTATTATGTTCAGGCAATTTCCTTCTATTCCTAGTTCCTTGAGTGTTTTTGTCATAAAAGAGTGCTGAAATTTGTCAAATGCTTTTTCCGTATCAATTCAGATGATTACGTAGTTTCTTCCCTTTCATTTTGTCAGTGCGGTATATTGATGGATTTTTGTATGCTGAAACACTTTTGCATTCCAAGAGTAAGTCCCACTGGGTCACGGTGTAAACTTCTTTTCATTTGCTGTTGAATTTGGTTTGCTAGTGTTTTGTTGTGGATTTTTCCATCAATTTTCTTTTCTTGTAGTATTTTTGTCTGGTTTTGATATCAGGGTAATGCTCACCTCATAAAATGCATTTGGAAGTGTTCTCTCTCTTTCAGTTTTTTGGAAGAGTTTGAGAAGGATTAGTGTTAATTGGTTAAATGTTTGGTAGAATTCTCCAGTGAAGCCATCTACTACTGGGCTTTCTTTGTTGAGAGTTTTTTGATTATTGATTCAATCTCCATTCTCATTATTGATCTCTTTAGATTTTTTATTTCTTCATGATTTAGTCTTGGTAGGTTGTATGTCTCAATTTATTGGTGTATAATTGTTCATAGTAATCTCTTATGATCCTTTGTATTTCTTAGTCTCAGTGGTAACATCTCCTCTTCTATTTCTGATTTTTTGTTATTTGAGTGTTCTGTTTTTCTTAGTTAATATCATTAAAGGTTTGTCAATTTTGTTCTTTTCAAAACACTAACTTTTAGTTTCATTGATCTTTTTCATTGTTTTACTGTTCTCTATTTCCTTTATCTCTGTTCTAGTATTTATTATTTACTTCCCTCTGCTAACTTTGAGTTTAGTTTCTTCTTTTTTTAGTTCTTAAGGTGTAAAGTTAGGTTGTTGATTTCAGACATTTCTTCGCTTTTTTAATGTAAGCTTTTACAGCTGTAAATTTCCCTCTTAGCACTACTTTCATTGCATCATGTAAGTTTTGGTATGTTCTGTTTTCATTTTCACTTGTCTTATGATATTTTGTAATTTTTTGTGTTCCTTCTTAGACTTTTATCATATTTTGACATGCATTTATTTTCTCTATGTTCCCATGCTTTGGGATACAAAATCAGACCATTTTTACTTTCTAGGAAAAGTGATATGAGAAAGAAAGATATCTGGTGCTGTAAACAGTATGTAGAAACATTTTATAGTCCACTTTCTTGATCATATTCACATCCATTTATTGACATTAATCTGAAGATGGAAATTAAGGGAATACAAGAGTAGCAGACCAAATTTGTACAGTAAAATACCCCATAAATAAGGATTATGCAGAAGTTCCCAATACAATCTCAAGTGAACAAAGAAAAAATGCTCATTGTCCGGTGTCTGATAGACTAAGAATAATAGTTTGGGAAAAACTGCCTTGTATCCTCAGCATGTGATGATAAGAATGAACCCAAAAACCAATAAAAATGCGTTGACTGGATAAATTACTAAAGCTTATTAAATTTTGAAACACACATTTTTTGTAAAGGTGACTTATTTGCATGAGAATGCAAATCCCTACGCTCATTTCAGAACTTAGAGCATTTAATTGTTCAGTGATATAAAGAGTTTAATTGAATCATGAAAAATAAAGAATAGTAAAATTTATTTGGCTATTTTAAAATAATTGATCCATTCCATAATCTCTGTCCTCAGATAGGCTGACTTCCCACCAGTCATCTAAATATTATCAAATGATTTGAGGCCCAGGTTTCTGAGTGGTGGAAAAATTATGTCACAACTATTTATAGTTCACACACATTCTGGGGATTTTGTCCATAATTGAAAAGGGCAGGAAAGCTGGAGGACTGATCATTTGAGGACATAGGTTACTGTTCCCCTGAGAAGCAATGTGGTAAATTGTCTGTTTGTTGTGAGCTGTGTGAATCAGGGAGAGCTTGAGTAGAGATATGAGGCTCTGTGTATGATACCAAGCTAGTTATTTGCATTTATGAAAAAGTAGAGGGCAAATTAGGAGATGAGGTCATACTTGGGATTTTAATACAGTGCTGGGCAAAGGCTGAAAATTGTGTTGCCCTGGCAGTTTGACTCCCCAGACTCATATGTGCCTTGAGAACACTAGACTCCTAGAAGTTTTAGTAATAAACTCAGTAGGAGTAGGAGTACTCTTATTGACACTTGATAAGAGTAGAGTGGAAATGTTAGCCTGGTCTACTATAATCCTAGGAATGTGGCTGTGATGAGCAAAACAGCTTGGTCATTCCTGAACACTTTCAAGTAGGAAGAGAAAAATCTAAGAGACCGCTTTAGTAAAGAGTATTTATCGAGTGATTACACTGGGCCTGATGCTGAGGAAAACACAATGAACAAGACAGAGTCCAGTTACTAATGAGGTGAATTGCCTAAGATGGTCTCATACCTACTGTCTTAGTCCACTTCGGGCTGCTATAACAAAATACCACAGACTGGGTGCTTAAAAACACAGAAATTTATGACTCACAGTTTTGGAGACTGGAAGTCCAAGATCATGGCTCCAGCATGGTCAGGTGAGGGCCCACTTCTGGGTTGCAGACTTCTCGTTGTGTCCTCACAACCTGGAAGGGTCTAGGGATCTCTCTGGAGCCTTTTTATAAGTGCAGTAATTCCATTCATGAGGGCTAGGCCCTCATGACTTAAGCACCTCCCAAAGGCCCCATTTCCTAACACCATCACATCAGCCATTAGGATTTCAAGATATGAATTTGGGGGGGACACAAACTATAGTACCCACCATTTAAAGAGTAGGAATCTAGAGGGCTGGGGCAACCTCACTTCCTATGCAAAACAAAAAGAGTTTTAAAGCAGAGCTCAGGATCAGAGCTGAAAGTTAATTTTTCACATGATATATAATCAATATTTGTGTGCTTCTGAATTAAAGACAAAGATGTTTCCTTTTCTGTTGTTTTTGTGTGTGTGTGAGGAAGATTCTCCCTGAGCTAATATCCATTGCCAATCCTCTTCTTTTTTTGCTTGAGGAAGATTAGCCCTGAGCTAAGATCTGTGTCAGTCTTCCTCTACTTTGTATGTGGGACGCCTCCAATGATGAGTGGATGAGGTCTGCACTCAGTTCTGAGCCCGTGAACCCCGGGCCACTGAAACAGAGGGTGTGGAACGTTAAACACTCTGCCACAGGTCAGCCTCCCAATGTTTTCCTTTTGTTTGAAAAAAACAGACTGGAATTGGAACCTCTGAAACTTCCTTAGGAAATTTGAATTTTAATGTGAAAATACAAAGAAAGATTCAAATTGATGATGTTTCCTAAATTGCCTATTCTCATTGGGGATGATATTGCTATAAAAGGTGGAAAATTAATTCTAAAGGGTAGAACAAATGTTAGATATTACAATGCTTCGTGGCACTCCAAAGCTCAACCCTATCCAACAAAGTCTTATTCCTTCATTTTTCTTGTTGGGTTTTCTTCTGTATCATATAAGAAGCATTGACATTGAGTTCATGGAATAGACGCAAAATGTATGCAAGATCAGTGCTGCAATATCTATGGTGAATGGATGGTTCACTGGCAGTCTCTCCCCCATCATTTGCTCCATCTCAAAGTCATGCTGTGAGAGGCTGCCTTCGCTTACTTATGAGCTGCCATTAGCTTTCTGTGGATGTTGCTTATGTTTGCTTCTGAGGGTGAGGTGGGGTTGAGAATTAAATGCAAATCGTCTATATTTTATTATTTAATCCATAAAGTTAAATAAACATTAGTACTTATATTGATGACAGAAAAGAAGCAATATTATCAGAGAGCTGGTGAAGTTAAAAATTATTTTCTGACATGAAGCAAAAGTGACAGTTATGTACATAAAAACACATGTTAAGAAAATATTGTTTTTAGCAGCTCTGAAAGATTTTAAGTATATCATTACTGGTATTGTGATTATGTATTTATGTAAAATTTGAATTTGAATATATAATTTGGTACACTACTATTTATATAAGTAAATATATTACATTAAAAATCCTGCAAACTTACCTATGAAGTTAAATTAAATGTCATTAGCATTCAAATTTAAATTTTAGCTTAAAATTCTAGGTTATTCTTAATCTTGCATTGAATAAGAAAAGTAAAGTTTGCACTTCTTTTTCTATGTATAAAGTAGAGATATATAGATATAATGCATATCTGTATGTACAGTATATCTGTGTTACTAAGTTTTCTTGAGTGCTTCAATCAGGAAAACACATAAGAAGACTCTGGGGGCAGGAGGCAATAAAGAAAAATACAAATGGTTGAGAAGCATTGCTCTAAATCATTGTAGAAAGTGCATAAAGGAAAGCAAAAACAGAAGTAGAAAGTAAGGGAAACGTTTAGAAAATGGAAACTCATGTGTGCCCTATTTAAGACACATGCACAAAGAAAGGTTTTCAGAGAACCCAGAGACAGGGTCACTCACCTCAGCCAGGCCAGCAGCATCTGCAAGATCCTCAATGGCTCTACCATTTTCCTTACTGATGGCCCTGGTGGTGCTCAGCTGCCACTCCAGCTGCTCTCTGGGATGTGACCTGCCTCACACCCATAGCCTGGGCAACACAAGGGTCTTGATGCTCCTGGGGCAAATGAGGAGAATCTCCCCCTTCTCCTGCCTGAAGGACAGAAATGACTTTGGATTCCCCCAGGAGGTGTTTGACGGCAACCAGTTCCGGAAGCCTCAAGCCATCTCTGTGGTCCATGAGATGATCCAGCAGATCTTCCACCTCTTCAGCACAGAGGGCTCGTCTGCTGCCTGGGATGAGAGCCTCCTAGACAAACTCTACACTGGACTTTATCAGCAGCTGACTGAGCTGGAAGCCTGTCTGAGCCAGGGGGTGGGGGTGGAAGAGACGCCCCTGATGAACGAGGACTCCCTGCTGGCTGTGAGGAGATACTTCCAAAGAATCGCTCTCTATCTGCAAGAGAAGAAATACAGCCCTTGTGCCTGGGAGATCGTCAGAGCAGAAATCATGAGATCCTTCTCTTCATCCACAAACTTGCAGCAGAGTTAAGGAGGAAGAAATGACACCTGGTTCAACATGGAAATGCTTTTCATTGACTGATAATATCACACTTCCACTTGCTCTGCCATGTCAAGGACTCAAGGATTTCTGCTGTAATCGTGATCTGAACTCAATCAAATTTGTCAAATGTTTTCAAGCGTATTAATGAATATTGTGTTTAACCCTGCGGACACTAGTCTGATACAGATGACCCGGCTGCTCTATTTATTTATTTAAATATTTATTTATTTAATTATTTATAAGATTTAAATTATTTTTGTTGCTATAACATTATGTGCACCTTTACATTGTAGTTTAATATAACAAAATGCTTTCTTTATATTTAGCCAATTTATTATTTTCTTTGTTCATTAAATCTTTACTGTAGAAAATATCTTCTATTTGTTTATTCTTTAAAAAAGAAACACCACACCTGAGTGTGCAAGCTGATTAAAGAATGGATGGCACTATTCATTTACCATCATTGTTATATTCAAGTTAGAAGTAAAAATAGACTTCCTCTAAGCCTGGTTGTATGTTGACCTCAGGATATGAGGTGAACCCAACAAATACAGTTCCTGCTTTCTTGTATGTTTGTTTTTTGCGGGAAAAGTAACCTAAAAACACTAACCAATTGATTGGTAATTGAATATTAGTTATTTTAAAATTAACACTAATTAATGTTAGAAATTATTATCAGTTAGGTTTAATGCTAAAATGGGAAGGGAAAAAATGGAATTCTCTCAGCACAAGCTGGATCGAGTCATGTCAGGTTGTAAGAACAAAAGTGGTAGATATTCTCTGTATTTTCCCGGTAGACATCTAAGTGCAAATGTTCGCAGGATAGTTGAGTTTACAATTTACAAGCAATTCCACAAACTGTAGAGTATACGAAGGAAAGTGGTCACCTGGGAAGAGAGTATATGGGAATGAGAAAGGACTTAAATTGGTTGCTAGGACCTTCAACCTTAAAAGTGAGGGAAGAACCACAAAGAAAACAGGTGGAATAGCCACGCGTTTTCAGAACGAGAGAGAATGGAGAGAAGACCATGTTTAAAGACTGAAACCGCTTAGAATACTCAATGTATTAATGAAAAATGTGGATGGAAACTGCCCAGCACACTGGGAAATAGATGGCATTGGTGACTTCAGAGACAGTTGATTTCGTGGAACTAGTCACCAGAACCACACTGGAATAGGGGGAAGGGTGAATAAGAAATGTTAATGACAATATATAGAAAATAGCTTTGAGAAGTTTGCCTTCTGAAGTGGAGGAGAAAAATAGGTCTGACCTATAATACAGCGTGGATTATTTTTTCTCTGCATCATTTTCCCTCTTTTGAAATATATTTGCCTCTGGATAGATTTCATGGAATCGATATATTGGCAAATCATATTAATATGTTTAATGTTTTATTTACTTTAAATCATGGCATATTTAGTTACTTATGATGGTCGTTTATCAATATTTTGATTAGTACTGTGTTGAAGGTCAGTAGGCTGCTCTGTTGATTGAAACCATCTACTACATGAGGAAACAGATGGAACTCACCTTAGTGTGAGTTTGTTTGGTGGAATTAATGAGCGGAAACCACACTGGACTAGTGGAGCGGGTGATAAGAGAAAAGAACTCCTGCTGTCATTTTTCTCACCTGGGGATTCACTTTATTTCTTCTGCCATATTCAGACTGACATTTGTTTTCTTTTTGCCCCAGTGCATCCAAATGCAAGGACAGCTTTCTAAGAAAGTTGAGTGGAGAAAGAAAAAATGATGTATTGAAAATGATGGAAAATAATGATACAGGCCCATTATCTTTCCATTTTTACTTCCCTGTTTTGATATTAACTTCAGGATGAAATAGAAAGTATCTCAGAAACAGCAAGAAAGTCCTTGCCCAGAAAAATACTAAATTAAAATGAACATAGAAAATTATGACGACTCTAAAAGTAATAAACCATTGGTGACCTCTGGGAGAGTTGATTTGGTAGAATTAATCACCAGAAACCACACTGGAACAGGAGGAAGGGTGAATAAGAGAAGTTAATGATGACATAGAAAATAGCTCTGAGAAGCTTGCCTTCTGAAGTGAAGGACATAATATATTTAAATACTCTTCTTGGTAAGCACTCACTGCTTCTGTCTGGGAAGTCATAATACTCTCCATCTTGGTCACACATAAGTCTCTTCAGCACTCACATTGCAACTATTGGTTGCAAAGAAAGAGAAGAGAAGAGGTTCTTCAGTCTGGGCTGGAGGTGAGAAATGGAGTTGTCCTTGGGAGTGAGGACAGCAGCCTGGCCAGAAGAGGTCTCCCATGGAATCAGTGAGGTCCTAAAGGAGGAAAGTCAGAGCCTATATGGCTGGAATCTGTGAGTTGATTTTTGTTTATTCTTAATGATTTTGAAATAAATCATTAATTAAATAAACTAGAGAAAGACTGAGAGAATTTATCATTAAAAGATCCCTGTGATAGTAGGTATTAGTGCTTTACTTTATATGAAAGAACAATCATCTGAAGGCCCTAATTTAAGGAAGTCTTAAAGAGGAATGCTATTGCTACATATGTGGTTACATCTAAAAAATAATTGCACAAACAATAATAATAATGTCTAATTCTTAGGAACTAAAACATGGTAGAACTAAAATACTGTGATCATAATTAAAGTATCTTTAGATTTTTCCATAGATGAGTAAAGATGTTGATTTTTCCTTTGAGCTTTTTGAAATGTCTGTTGAAAGCTATGGATTGTTAAATAACTAGGTAAAAAGAAGAGATTTAAAGCACATAAAAGAGGGGAAAGCTTAATAAATCAGAAAATATAAGTATAAAACATGTAATATGATAGAAGTAAACCTAAATATATCAGCAATCACTATAAGTGGTCTAAATTTTATGGTTGGAGAAATAGATTTTGGGGATACCTCAAAAACAATTTTCAGTACTTCCACTACTGATCATGATATAGTTACAGAGACTAGTTTTACCTCTATCTTAAACAACAACAAAAAGAAGAAAATATATGGAACAATACTTTTCAGACAAAGGGTAATGTAGGACAGGACAGTAATCCCTGACAAAGGGAAACGAATGAGGTGAGCTCTATAATTGTTCCAATTTACCTGCTGGAGAGAAATCATAGGCTGTGCAGGGAATGGTATCCCCATAAGCTGTGTTGAGTTGTTCTTCTTAAACTCACAAGAAAATTCAAGAGTTAAAAATAAATAGGCTTCCAGAGGTCTGCAGTTAATGGATTAATAAAGTTATTTTTACTATATTTCATTGAGGAAATCACTCATGAAATCTTAGACTTTTTTTCAATTGGCAGAAAAATCTACTCCCTTCTAACTAATTAATAGGGATTTTGTCTATTTTTCTTTAGAATTTAAAGTCAGTTCAATGGGCTCATACCACACTCCTTTGCCATACAAAACAATAGACAGCAATCCTTTGGCATTTTAAGTGGAATTCAGCATCCTTTGTCATCTCATTCTCCTTGTAACCTCGGGCCCTCCAGAACCAGTTAAACCGACCCCATGTCTTATCAACAGAGTGATTAAGAATTGCCTTTTGGAAAATAGGCAAGGTCATGTTACCAGAGCATGGGCAAAAGAAGAAGTCTAGATATGAAATGACTGTAGAGCCAAAGATCCTCCTCCCCATGGAAGCCCAGAATCAGGACAGGACCAGAACTTGAAAGTAGGACTCTTACAAGAAGCAAGAGGTCCCTTATTCAGGAAGATCTGATGTTAAAATTCCTTCTCCACCTCATCACAGATGTTTAGAACCCTGCCATAAATGACAGCTTGTTCTCACTAATCTCTTAAATTGCACCCAAAATCCTGAATTGGGGCGACAGGTCTGAGGGCACAGGGCCCCTGTTCTCCCTGCAGGTCAATCTCTCAGAATAAAGCTGATCTCTTTTCCCAAAGGCTGATGCTGTAATTAATTGGCTTGTTTAAGTGCATCAGGCAAGTGAACCCCAATTTTTTGTGGTAACAAACCATGAAAGGACAAGATCCTTTGACTACCTGTCCAAGGCTCTGGAACCCCTGGCAGGGTGTGGGGTCTTTTCACTGAGGCTAAGTGGCTGCTTAGAGGAGTTTTTCTAGAGACTCAGCTGACTGGATTCCTGTTTCTGTGCTGCAGAGCCCCAGGCCTCAAGGCATTTTTTCCTTCCTTTGGGAGAAGAAACAGCTTCTGGATCAAGCTGTCACTTGGATCTGGGTGAGTAACCTTAAGAAAGTAACTGTCCCTTCCCTCATCTTTCTAGTTTGATTTCCTGGAAATACAGGTTTAGCTTGTATTCTGAGGAATCTTTGTGAGCTGAGACCCCAACCTGGGGCCTGAAACACCCAAGATAATTAGAGGCAGGATAAAAGTTTCACTCATTAAGTTGCTACTCTATCTGGGAAAGTCCTGGCACTGGCTAAGAGTTATCCCTGGAAGTCTGGTTTGGGGTAGCTCCTGGCACTGGTTCAGAGCTACTTCTGGAAAACTAGCTAGTATTCTAGTCTATGTTATATGTAGAACTGTAGCGTGTGCTAATGTTTGTCTGAATTGAGTTGGCTCTTTTGGGGACTGAGTTTCCCAGTACCTATAACAAACTCTCTTTAGAAATTATCTTGTTTGTTTTGGCCACCTTGGGGAAAGTCCCCTAAAATGGGGATAACTGTAATCAGCTGGCAAGATAACCCATGATAATTTAAAATTACAGTGGCTGCTTTGTGTTCATTTTGAGCTTTTGAACCAAGAAACAAAGAAATTTTTTAAGAGTCAAGGGCTCCACCTTTTAACCTAAAGTTTCCAGAAGCTGCAAATGTTTACAAAGAGCTGCAGCATCTAACTAAGCTTGTTTTGTGTCCTGCAGGCTTGGCTTGATAATCGTCAGGTGTGAGGGGTCCCAAAACTATGGTCGGACAAAAATGTGGTTGCACTCCGTTTTGTGGTCAGCAATGGTCAGAAATGTGGGCTACACTTCTTTTTGTGGCTAAGGGCCCTACCAAACTGCCGTTGGCCTCAGGGGAATTATATTGGCCGTTGGAAAGAAGCCTTGGCTTGGCCTTCATTGGGAGGGTTTTGGCTTCAGGGACACCCCAAATTTTTGTGATCTGATTCTAGCTGCAGCATAAATATACTTTTGCCTGGCAGTGTCTAAATTCTGAAACAATGGGAAAATGCTAATTTGATCCCAACCTGTAGCCCCTTGTGCTTCATTCTCCCAAATTGGGTGACTTTCAGCTACAAGTACTTAGTACGAACAACTGAGTACTCTTTGGTTTATTGATCTTTCTCCTCCCAGAGAAGGTCACTATCTTCCCTTGTCTCTGTCTCTGTGCCATTTGTCATAAAAAGGAAAACACCATGGGGCAAGACACAGGCATCTCCATAAGCCTGTTGTCTGTGCAGGCTGCAGTAAACTTTGCTGTAGAGCCTGCCTATGGAGTATGTGCTTAAGGTAGAAACTGTTGCTAAGTGGCATCCTGGAAGCCAAAAACGGCCACAAAATTGGTGGGCACAGGTTGACCAGTTAAGAGCCATTAGGGCACCTGCCACCTCAAGACGACTCTTGTAATAGGACAAGTTGGTCACAGAAGGGGATAGATGATGACAGGGTCCCCCACCACCCTTAAGAAAACATCCATGCAACATGGTACTCTGTAAAGCACACACAAATCCCTAACCCCATGGCAGCTCTCTCCTACATAGTAGTCTGGCTCCAAGAGACCCAAAGTCTAGATAAAGCTGTTAATGTTCATATAAGATGAAGTTTTCTTTGTTTTGTCTTGTTCTATGTCTTGAGAGCTGGTTTTGTGACCTCTTTGGTCTCTACCATCCAGAGGATGCATGTTCCGGCATGCATCTTGGCAGCCAGTCAAGTAGACTGGAGTTCTGAGATGTACTCTCTGGCTGGCTGTATCCATTCTCAGGAGAGTTTGCCATGAGGGGTCCCAGTCCATCTGGGGCTTTGTTTCTCAACCTTCATTGCTTTTTAGTGCACTACAGCCTGTGCAGCAGAAACCTTTGTTTTCTGGAACTATTTTTGGAAGTGAACTTTCTAGATCTTGTGAGGGCAGCTTCTTTTGCACTGTCTTTTGGGGAGGGCTCTTGCATCCATGGTTAAGCTATAAATGCTTATTGGTTTGAGTTGCTATTAAGATCCTACTTGCCAATGGTCAGAGGATGGGACGTTAAATTGGAAAAACTTCTAAATTGAAAAAATGTAGCTGAAAGGCTGGGTTAAACTCTTTCCAGTTTTGGGGGGAAACTGGCAACAATCACCTTTGTCTTGCAAATCCCTACAGAGCCAGATGCATGGCTCTAGACGTTGGTTCAAAGTTCACTTGTCTTTTTCCAATCCCAAAGCCTCACCTGTTCCTCTCAAAATGCTTGGACATATTGGGATGTTAGAAACTAAGACAAATATGCCCCAGAAGCTCTACCTTGGAGAAAATTTGAGTGGTTTCTCTGTGTCTTTGTGATGTATTTGGACGGGTAGATCGACCTGGAAAGTCATTTGAGTTACAACCCAATTTATGAGACATTAAGAGCAACTGTCCTTAAAAAAAATCCTCAAAAGACTGGAAATGCAGCTAGGTAGTTCAGATTCCACCCACTTCCCTTGTCTTTAAGAGCTTGCAAACCCTCAGGGGACTGTCTAGCCCATCACTAATTCCTAGGACTGAAGAAGAAAAAATGAAAAAGGCAAGAAAAATGGCTATAAGAATGCCCTTGCCAAAAATCTAGCATCTTAAGAGACTTCTCAACAACTATTAGTAAAAAGGCTTAAAACAAAATTTGAATTCACAACCAGGGAGCCTTGTATTCATGGCATTAACTTTAATACAATAGCTATGGAGTCGCTGTGTATGTGTGTCTATATATATTTATGTGTGTATGATACCATACTTCCAGATGGTATAATTTCTAAAGAGCTCTATTCAATTGGCTTAAAGTAAGTTCTTATATAAATTATTTCTAAGTGTAATGGCAATTAACCAAAATTTCTTTCAAGTTAACACGATATAAATTAATCTTTGGTAAATGAAAGCTTATTTAAGATTGTTGGCTTGATTGAAATAGGCATCCTCAAAGTTACCAGCATTGGATATGATGCAGACATGTAGTCTGGGTTTACTAGTCAAATAAGATTATGTTATCCCTGTTACAAATTTGTCAGAAAAATAATAGCTTAGAATGATTACTGATTTTGTCTGATGTCTCAAAGTCTTTATAGGCAATCTAAATAATTATTGGAAACAGGTAAACTAAATAAACGGAAAAAAGGTAAAAGTTTTGGGGGAAACTTTTTAACAATGATTGTTATGACATATGTCCTTAAAACAACTTAAAATGATGGCTAACTTCCTTAGCGTCACATAAAGTTTTTGTGAGTAATCAAAATATGATTGTTACAAACATGGTCTAGATGCAAGTGAAATAAGAGTTTATAGATAAGCTTTTAGCAATAATTATAGCTTATGACATGTGTTCTTAAAATAGCTTCCAAAACCTTTTTGGTAACTTGAAACTTTCAAGTTTTGCTATGTTAAATTAAATGATAAAAATTTATTGAGTATCTAGACCATTTCCAAATAAGGTAAAATATTAGATGTTAATTATTAATATAGGTTTAGCTACTTTCGGCTTCTTATTACAGAGAAATTAAAATATGTTTGGGTCTACTAGTAAATATGTATTGTATTTTATTAAAAGACTGTACTATGAAGTAACATGATTCTAGAAATTATGAAAAGTGTTTATAAACTTGCCAAGCCACAGAATGCTAACATAAAAGAGAGCTCATGATTGCTTACTTCTTGAAATTAAGGTCTGTATGGGTTAGGAATTTCAATTGCTATGTGTAATTAAAACTGCTGAAAATTAGTAAGGAAAACAACTTTGTATTCAAGGAAAGTAAGACGTATGTTTTCAGTAAAGAAGATCTAAAAATGGAAATATTTGTTTGTTTTGTTAAGAAAGATAAATTTGTCCTAAAGTACTAGGAGGTAAGAAAGAAGGCAAGGGACAAATTCTGAATGTAAAAAAAGAAAGTTATAGAACATTGTGGAGGAGGAACCCTGAGGAAGGAATTGTGCATGGTCAAGTTGGCTAAGATTGTAATGAATTTAATTAAGTAAATAAGTTTAAATATCAAAAGTAAACTGGTGCAAAATTAGAATTTGGTGGTTTTCTTTCTTAAAAAGATAATTTTCTTGGGGCCATCCTCATGGCATAGTGGTTACATACACACATTCTGCTTTGGCAGCCTGGGGTTCGTGGGTTCAGATCCTGGGCACAGACCTACACATGGTTCACTAACCCATGCTGTGGCAGCATCCCACATACAAAATAGAGAAAGATGGGCACAGATGTTAGCTCAGTGACAATCTTCTTCAAGCTAAAAGAGGAAGATTGGCAACAGATCTTAGCTCAGGGCCAATCATCTTCACACAAACAAAAACAAGATAATTTTCTTGAACTTTTAGTCTGCTCTTGATAAAGAGATTATGAAAGGATTTTTTCTTTGAGTAGCCTACCATAAGGGTAGGTATTTTATGTTTCATCAAAATAAATTTCCTGTATGATTTTCATGAGGTCTTTAATCACAGGTGTTAAGGTTTTTCTTACAGCTACTTAATTTTCTGCATTGGCCTGAAAATCTTTAATTGTCACCATGGTAAATTAGATAACTAAATATTGTTTCTTAGGGACCTATGATATAATGTTGGTAAATGTTATTGATATAAGTGTTTTAAAAAATTATATAACATTCCTAAAATTCTGATCTGTCCTGGTTGTCAGCTATAATTCTAGTTATTGTCTTGAAGTGTTGTATGTTACAGAAATAGCCAAATTTCTTTGTCAATTGCCCTTTTGAGTCTTTTGTCATTTGCAGATTTTTATGTTTCATCTTCAGAGAGATTCATGCCAAGGACTCTTACACTTGCTCTAGAATACAGATTTCTGATAAAATTTCAGATCATAAAACTGAACTGGGTAAGAAATTACAGTACTCTAAAGGAGAAACTGTTAACAGAAGATTAAGACTAAGAATCGGTTACACAAGACTGAATGAACTGATGAGGATGATTATAATTTTTATGATTCTTCATCTGAGATATTGCTGATTTTTTTGGTGTTTTATCTTTTCCAGATTTAAGGAAAGCTTTTTCTCCTTTTTCTTAAGTTAACTATGACTTAAAGCAATTTGGTAAATTATACCTTTGTAAGCAGAACTGAACTGTTTATCTTTTTTTTCCCTAAATGACTCCTCCAGAATTTAGAAGCTCTTATTGAGTACTGTTTTGATGGAAATACAGCTATTTGCATAAGTTCAATAAAAACCTGTTCTCCTTATAACAGGACATAATTGGAAACATTGGCTATATTACCAAAGCTTTGACTGGAATGCCATATTTGAAAGAAAAATGCAGACTCAGATATGACAAGACAGCTTTTGAGGAACAAAGGTTGACTTTATGGAATAAAGCTACCTGGAAATATTGGCCTGGTACCTTGCTTACAGGGTTCCCAGAAACCTTACCACTCGCCTAAGGCAGGTTACGTCCCTGGTAGGTACAAGGACCCTCAGGATATTCTGGGGAACCTTAAGAGTAGAGAGGGATCCACCCAAATCTATAGGTATTGCAGGTGGGGTCTGATGACAAGTCCCTGGTCTGGCTTTCCTGGCCTCAAGAGGCCTTTAAAGTTCAATCTAAGATTCCTTATAAAAAGTTCCAGTAAAGCAGATTTGAAAGAGCCTATATAATCAATTGCTATTCTTGCTATACTTATGTAAACAATTGGGTTAAGCTTATTGAAACCAGACTTATTTTGAAAACCAATGAGTCTTACTGTGGCTATCTTTGGTTAAAATGAGGATGATTTTAGAGGGAAAAATTATTTTATTTATTTTTTTATTTTATTTTTTTTTTTAAGATTTTATTTTTTCCTTTTTCTCCCCAAAGCCCCCCAGTACATAGTTGTGTATTCTTCGTTGTGGGTTCCTCTAGTTGTGGCATGTGGGACGCTGCCTCAGTGTGGTCTGACGAGCAGTGCCATGTCCGTGCCCAGGATTCGAACCGACGAAACACTGGGCCGCCTGCAGCGGAGCGTGCGAACTTAACCACTCGGCCACAGGGCCAGCCCCGGGAAAAATTATTTTTTAATAAAAACTACAGTATACATTCATGGATATTAGATTCTAGTTCTATTAATTGTCTTTGAGGTTTTGTTTTCTACCTGTAAACTGGACCAGATGCTGAATTCTTCTAGTCTCCTGAAATATCTGGCTACAAATCTCCAAACTAATGTTTTCAATTTTTCCATCATTTTCATTTGGAATCATTGAGAACTGAAACTCACCTTTCTCCAGAAGCCCTGCAAACTGAAGCTGGACAACTTGCTATAAACTTAAGATGCATGTCTGTTGTTGTGTAACCCTTTCAGAAAGATACCTGAACACCCAATGACATCATCAGAGATGTTTAAAATTGCAAAAGATACTTCGACTCTGACATCTAGAAATCCATTGACTGGCTGCGCCTTTGGCTCAGAAACTTGTCTATAATTTGCTCCAACCATTAGCCTTGCTTTTCTTTTTGTTTCTCTAAATGCTTCTTATTAAATACCTGGTTATTTGCTTACACAATGTAGGTCTAACTGTGGGAGCCCATCTGCCTCACCATCTTACTAAGAGGCTACTTTAATGAGATGGAACAACATACACTCCTTATCAGCAGGAAGAAGGTAGAGCACTCATCTCCCTATATCCCTGAAGATTGAGGAATGAAAAACAAAAAGGGGAGATTTGTAACCACAGACCCTCAGGGTCAGTTCAACTGACCCTATCTCTCATCAACAGAGTGGTTAAGAACTGCTTTATGGAAAATCTGCAAAGTCACATATCCAGGACATGGACAAAAGAAGAAATCTTAACCTGAAATGACTGTGGAACTAAAGATACTCCTTCCCACAGAACCCAAGGACTGGGACATGACCAGAATTTGAAAGTCAGACTCCTATCAGAAGCAAGGGATCCCTCACTCAAGAAGATCCAGTGTTAAAATTCCTTTGCCACCTCATCATATAGGTGACTTTGTGGCCACAAAACAACTGTTGAACCCTGTCACAAATGTTTAAAAGCTTACCATAAATGTTTGAAGGCCACCAATCAAAACCTGTCCCACTAGCATTTCTGTGTGCCAGCCTGTTCTCCCTAACCTCTTAAATTTTGCCCCAAATCCTGAATTGGGGAGACATATCTGAGGGCACATGCCCCCTGTTCTCTTTACAGGTCAATCTCACAGAATAAAGCTGATCTTTTTTCCCAAAGGCTGATTCCATAATCAATAGCTTGTTTATGTGCACCAAGCAGAGACCCAAAATTTTGTGCAGTAACATCCTCAATGATTTCATGCCATGGCCACTCATTGGTTCATAAATCCCATGTGCATTTCTATCCTTCACTCCCTCTAATGGTGTCTTCCAGACAAGTCATTATACTGACTCTCCCTAATGTTTGTGCTTGGATCTTGGGTGCATTTCAATAGTTCATCCCTTCAGATTTATATTTCTCTCCAGTTGTGTGAGTGTAATCCAAATAGGGCTGTTGGGAAGATTGAGTTAATATTCTAAAGAATTTAGAATAGTGGCTAGTCCATAATAAGTACACATAAAATTCAGTTATTATTTTTCATATCACGATTACTATTATCCAGATTAAGATCAGAACCTTTTGAAATCACCTAATTCCCTTTCTTATAACTCTAGATTTCTCAAGGCAATCTCTCCATTGTCTGAGTAGATTTATCAACTAGGTAGACAGCTCAGGCAAGGGCTGATACCCGCTATCTTGCCAGAGAGGGTTAGTGTTATAGCAAGTGGTGTTGTCTGCGAGCTGGTTGATGAGGCTTCTTCCTTCTCTCCTCAGAGGTGCTCACACATGGATTAAATGAAAGAAAAATCAGATGGCTGGTGTTGCAAAATTTAAGACAGGCCATTGACTCAGGAGTTGGTCTTGGAGCTTCTAGCAGAAGCAGCCATTGTCCTGTCTTTGAGTTATTCAACACTGGCCTTCTTTCTTCCCCTCTGTCTTACCCTGGTGCCCAACTTTGCAGCAGTGAATTTTGCTAACTTAGAATATATCATTTTGTTAGGAGAAAATCACTTCCCTTTTTTGACTTTCACAACATTCAGACTTACATTTGTTTTCTTTTTGCCACAAAACAACAGCTGAATTTTACTTTCTATGAAAGCTGACATGAGAAACAAAAAATCTGAAGTCCTGAAAATGATAGAGATTGCAGCCTCTTTGCCTTTCTTTTACTTACTTTGTTGTTCTCACTTCATCATGAATTAGAATGTAATGCAGGAGCAGAAAGACAAATCTTGCCCATTGATTCACTGAGTGAAAAGAAGGTACAAAAATTTTAAATAAAAAATCTTCAAGTAAAGAAAAGAAGGACATTTCTCTCTGACTTAGTAGCTTTGGTCACTGCCCTGCATTCTCAGAGGGAGATAGAGACAGAGGAACAAAGAAGCCCACTGGAATCCACTGAGTGATAAAAAAGCAAAGATCATTACTTTCTGTAACATAAGCTTCTAATGAGAGACATCACAATCATTGAATCCCCTGTGCGCAGCTTGGAAAACTCAAGATTAACAAGTGTTCAATAGTTTAAGTAAAAGAGTTGAATAGTAACATCTGTACTTGGCAACATAAAAATTATGTGCCTACTAAAGGTGAAATGATTGCAATTGGGGAATTCCTCCACCTTCTTAGACAAAACAAATGTTTGCTGTCACTACCGAAGGGCTGTTGACACTTTTGAGACCTGGGGACTCAGGTCAGGAGAGCAGGAGGTCATCACTGAGAACTGGGGTCCTTCACTCAAATAGTCTAGGAGCAATGAGAAGGTCCTGAAGGATAAATTATTTTGCCAACACAGAAACAGGCCCCTCCACAGAAAAGAAATGTTGAAGTCCTCAGGATGTGGTCAGCCTGCCCTCAGGGTGTGAGTCCAAGAAAGTTCAGGAAGAGGCCTCTGTCACTCTGGAGGAGAAGGTGGTCCTAGATGTGATATGTACCTTGTGAGTGAGGTGGTACTGGGAAATAAATTATCTTGGATTTGAATCACCACACCCATCTGCTCCTGAAAAGAACCAGGACTCCTACAGGTGGTGTTGACACAGCCTGAGGGGCACCATAGGCCTCCAGTAAGAAAATGGTAGAAAGAAAGGACAATGTCTCTGTTAGTCCCAAACTTGTGGCCCCCGGGAGGCATAACCACATGGACCTGGATGAATGAGTTCTTGAAGGAAGAGAAACAGTAGAGAAGCTTATTCTTTAATAATCATCAGCCTCTGCTGTGAATCAAACAGTAAGTAAAACCCAATCCTTGGTTCTAAAGAGCTTAACTGCCCAAGGTGGTCTGGTAAATCCCTCAATGAATGCAGAAACTATTAGGGCTGAGGGAGCCTGCCCCCCTATGTAAAGTGAAGAGGGAAAAATGGGGCCTAAGATGGGGCCTAAAAATGTGCCCTAGACAGAGAAGACAATATTTATATATGAAAAAGAGAATGTGTGTGTGAGTATTTCCATACCTATATCACTTCTGACTTTAGGACAAAGACCTTTCTCATTTGATTGAAAAGTATCCTTTTGGATTGGAGCATCCAAAGTTTACTGGGAAAATTAAACTTCTATTGCAAAATTAATGGTTTGGATTGATGACATCTCCTTACGCTATGTGGAGAATACATATATGAAAACAAAAAAGGAAATTAAAGTGTGGGAAAATGTTTAGAAAGTGAAAATTATTGTGTTTCCTATTTAATGGCCATGCTTGGAAAGAATGTCATCAGAGAACCTTGGGACCAAGGTTCACAGATGCCCAGCTCAGCCAGGCCAGCAGCACCCTCGTTTTCCCCATGGAAAACCATCCCCATCAACCATTCCTTTAATCAGTAACCAGTCAGAAAGGGGGCAGTGAAATCAGTCATTTGCTGGTCTTCATGTCCCAGTGAAAGTCAGTGAGTTTCAGTATCTCCAGAGTCAAAATATTTTTCCTTAATTCCTGAGTTTTCCTGTCAACTTGTTAATGAAGAAAAAGAACCAACTTGATTCCAGGGCCTAAATTACTTTTATTTATTTTCCTACTATCCTTGAAAAGGCCAGAAAGAGGATATTATTTCTTTTAAATTTAATCTTCTCAGGGAAACTATTCTTAAGGCAGTAGGCCATCCTGCCTGGTTTCTTAGGAAACCCACATACACTTTAATGCAAAAATGGTTGTGTAATACCTATCAGACAGGGGCTGATGAGGAAAGAAAGGATCTACTGGTGAATCCAGACTCATTAAATGTATAAACATGTTTTGATTTTACACTTTGTAATATGTTGACTGAAGATTTGTTTCTCAGTACAAGATATTTCTGTACACGTTTAAAATTATTACAAATGTTTAGGCATAGAAAGACTTAATATGTGATTATGACAAGTATCAAAGAAAAAAATTCTCTCAATTTGTTGTCTGATTTTACTAATTCATGGATTAATATTAAATCCTAGCCACCAATTATGCAAAAGTTCTTATTGACACAACTAGGAAAATTCCATTTTTCCTGTGCCAAACAGTTGTATTTTTTAATTATTCAGAAGATAATCCATTTAATATTTTTAAAAAGTGTTCAAAGTTTATTTAAATTTTTCATTATGAAGCTTATCCTCAACACTGATAAACACCCTTGCATAAAATTGATCTGAGAAGAGAGGTTGAAGTTTGGCCTATCTCCATTCCCACTTCCATTCTCACATTTAGACTTTTTATCATTATTTTATGTCCCTTTTATGAATCCCAAACCTCACCAGAGTGCACTGCCCCAGGATGCAAAACCTCTTTGACACTAAACAGGGTACAATACCAGAAGGCTTAGCTTTTGTGAGAAATTCCCATGATGCAAAGTAGAGAAAATATGCTTATGCTTTGTCAGTTACCTCCTCTCTCCTGTACCAACATCTACCTTTTTATTAGTTAGTTTTGATCAACATTAAATATGGTTAATTTTCCTCTTCTTCATGCTAAATATGACCATTCATTCCTCAGCCCTACAACCACCTGTATTACCTTGCTTCTGCCATTCTGTTCGTACCCAAACCTCTTGAACATTCTCTGCACTATCTGCCCCCACTTCTCCGCATGCAGCTCATTTCTGCACTCCCTGTTGTAACCAAAAGTTCAGTCTCTGAACCTGATGCCAATCCAAATAACGAGAACAGAGTCTTGAGTGGAGAGGACAGGTTTTTACTATGCTAGGCACAGGGAGCAAAGCAAGGGCTCATGCCTCAAAAATTGCTAGCTCCCCGATGAGGAACGGGTAGGGATTTTTATTTGGGGTTTTGGGTAGGGGAGGGGGGAACATGTAGCTTGTGCAGCTCTGTGCTTTCCCAACAGCCTGCGTTTGGCCTTGAGAGGCTGCTTGCAGCAAGGCAGGGGGGAGGGTGAGATAGGAGGATGGCAGGTGGGCGTCCTTCGCTGTTGTCTTGTCTTCTTGTTTGAGGCGGGTTCGAGCGCTGGGAGTCAAGGAGTTGAGGTCTGGGAAGCCTCCGCTCCTTGATATTCTTGAGACAGTGGCTTTCCTGGCAAACTTCAAGGACACATGATTAGCTAAACTTTAGCGTGCCTCCAACTCCAGGCCACCTACCTGGGCTTTTAACAATTTGTAACTCCCATTTAGTTGTAAAGCTTAAGGAGTCAAAGTTTAAAGAAACAGGTATTTACATATGAGTGGAGGTAGAGAAGCAGGAAAGGGGGTGGTGGGTTTTAGTTTTAACCCCATATACGCTGGGTTCAATGTGGGGGAACTGATATCAGGGCTGATGTTAAGAGTCTGTAACACTGTCATGTGGCTTCAGCCTCCTTGTTCTCCTGAAGCTGCTCAGCCGAGGTTTACAATACACTCCATCTTACTGAATTCAGAGATCACTGTCCGTCAGCCTGGGCTGACAGCTCAGAAGCATCTGACACTTTGGGCCGCATACTCCTTTGAAAGTTGGACCTCCCTCTGGTTTCTGTGTCACCACCATCTTCTGCTTTTCTGCTCCTCCTCTCTTTCCTTTGTTGACTACTCCTTCTCATCCTGGGGAATTTTGGTGTTCCTCAAAATGCTAGGCATCACGTTCGTCCTCTGTACATGCGGTCTCAACCTCCCAAATAGTTTCAGATGCCATCTCTCTGATTATGACTTCCATGTGCATGTCTTTACCCAGATTCCTATCTCCAAACATTAGGCCCATATTTCTACCTGCTACCCTAGAATACCTCCACTTACTATGTCCAAACTTGACCACCATGCATTTTCATTGTATCTGGCACCCACCCCAGTGCCAACAAACAGAAGGTATATTTACAACTTATTTGTTGAAGTTTAAATTCCATGAATGTATAATACATTTCACTTTGGTTTCTTGTTCATGCAACTGCTGAAACTGAATCAACCACCATTAGACATGATTTCTCCAAGAAAGTATATGTAAAACTGAATAATCTCTCATAGTGTCTTGGTGCATCTCCTTCAAAGTCCTAGAGAGAGTTCCTAATGACTTATCTGTCAATGACTTGGCCTGTCTTCTCTGCCAGAGCATGACATTAAAGAAGTAAATATCTTTGTTTTATTTACAAATTATACACAAACAAAAGTAAGTTACTTGGAGCAGAGATACTTCAAAATATTTCATGAATCAATGAAATGAATAAAACTGTTTATGTTCCTTTTGGATTTGAATGCAGATTAAAGGTGTAAGGGCACTTTGCATCTCTTTAAGAGTATGAGTGTGACCCAAGATTTAAAATGTAGATTGTATGGTTCCAGAGAAAATGAAAACAGAAGACGAAGCTGACCATATAACTTGAAGAACAAATTTTCTAAATACAACAATCATCATAGATACATAAATTCTAATTATTACAAATTAAAAACACAGTTTCTCCTGATTCAAAAGTAGTTTCCTCTTATTATTAAAAAAATCTGCAATAATGACTCAATACATTTAACAACTGATGCAGAAAGAAAGTCTTTGAATTGATTGAGTGAATATTTACAAGCTTGAGGCTACTTACAAGCAGGTAAGACTCCACTGTGGAAGATTGGGTCTAAGTTTCCTGTCCCAAGTTTTCTGTGACTTGATGACCCAGAGAAAGCACATACTGATTTTCACTTCTTGACTTCCAGTAGGACAATGTCCCGGGCACAGAGCTGTATTCTTTCTTTCTCATATAGAGACTGGTTCTTTGGAAAGACCTCTCCACAGCCAGGCTGGAGTCGTCATCGCCCAGGAGGCTCTTTTCCTCCCCCATCTCCTGCAGCAATCTGGTCTCTAGACCTTCCAACTGCTGATGGAGTCCAATGAGGAACTTCAGCTGTTCGTGCTGAAGAGGCTGAAGATCTGCTGGATCACCTCACGGACAAAGAGGTGGCCTGAGGTTTTTGAACTGGCTGCCATCCAGCTGTCTCAGGGAACCTGAAAACATTCTTGCCCTTCAAGCTGGAAAACAAGAAAGATTCTTCTGATTGGTGCAGAACTCTGAAGGCCTCCTGCTTTGGCGGGCCATGGGTCTGGGCCATGTCACAGCTAAGGGTGCAGACAGAGCTGGACATCATCAACCTCAGTGTCATCAGTAAAGAGATTGGTAGGTCTCTGTTGAGCCTGGTAATGCAGATGCCTGGCTGTGCAAGCCTTTATCCAGCTCCTCTGAGCACCTTCTTGCAAAATGAGATTGTTAAATAGGCTAGAATTGTCATTTTCTGTACTTATCCCAATTTTGTTTCCACTTTTGTTCAATTTCTCTTCTATTTATGGGTCTCAGATAATGTCATGAGTTCAACACTTCTTTTGTATTATTACACTGGAAATTAAACATACTCACAGAAAATGACAGAAGTTTCAATGCAATAAGATGTATCCATCTAAATGAGACCCAATGTTGAAATAAAAATCTAAGTCTCAATCTAGCTCTCCTTTTTTTTTTTTTTTGCTGAGGAAGATTTGCCTTGAGCTAACATCTGTTACCAATCTTCCTCTATTTTGTATGTAGGTTGCCACCACAGCATGGCCACCAACCAGTATCATAGTAGCATGCCCAGGAACCAAACCCGGGCTGCTGAAGCAGAGTGCACTGAACTTAACCACTAGGCCACAGGGGCCAGCCCTTAGCTCTCCTTTCTAATTCTAATAAGAAGAGGACTTGGAGGTTTGATCCTGGATGGCATTTTTACACTTCTTAAATTGCAATGAAATACAAGTTTCCTCACCCCTCTGCATTTCCCTTTTGAGGGGCTAATATGTTTGATTTGAATTCTTCCGCATTTCTTCACAGCAGCCATAGCTCACGTGTTCTGACATTGTCTACAGATAGTAGTGGTATAAAACTGAACACCAAGGGTTACTTCATGCAGTTCTCTTTATTCTGTCACCAGAAATGTGCTGATTGCACATAGGTGACAGACATATGCTTGGCAATGTGGATTCAGGGAAAGGAAGACAGGGCTGGTGACTGTCCTCCAGGTGCAGGGGAGACAGAGACACTGAAGGCAGGATTAGGACTCAGGAAGCACCAGCACGCTCAGTGCAGCTCAGAGCAAGTCCTCAGAGCCGAGGAAGGGGAGGGACTCAGAGGCACTACTTTCTGAAAAGGCTCCACTTTCTGACACAATCGTGGATCCTGAATTTAAATGACCCCAGATTTTCATGTCCTCTTCTCAAAAACTGAGACAACTTTAGTAGTGGTCACACAGGAAAGTGTAAAGATTAAACAAAGTTTGCAAATTACAGGCTGAGAATCTGAGTGTAGTGAATGAAAGCTGTCTTTAGAAATATTGATGCAAACAATCCATAATCAATCTGTAAATCAAAATTGGGGTGAGGTTATTATGAGCCAAATTTAAAAACTATAACCCTGGGCATTCTTTCCTTCCCCAAGGAAGGAAGGGCACCAAACAAGTGGGGTGTACAGAGTGGTAACATACCACCTTGGAACAAAGAGCATACATCACGCATGACAGGAATATCTCTGTTACTACTGTCATGAGATGCTTACCTGGCACCGCAGGTCAGGGGTCAGCAGGTCAGTGGTCACAATGTGAGCACAGCAGGTCGGTAATTAATCCTTAGTTTTTAGGGAGAGATTCTTATCCTAAAGGAAATGCCAATATGGGGGAAGCAATGTCCCTGTCTTTAGGGGCATCATTCTTGTCTTTGAGGCACAGCAAATGTTTAAAGCAGATTTACAATGCATGATCAACAGGCCACATCAGGCCCATTTGGAAAAACAAGGTCAGGCCGAATTAGGTTTATACCAAATGGCTTCCTCATATACTCCAATATTCCTATTGCTTTTCATTTATTTATCACTTTCCCCTCTTGATCTATAATCTTTCAACAGAAAGCACTGATGATCAAAATATTGTCCCTCAGTGCCAGGGTGGTTGCTGTCTGTCCTGGTTCCATCATGACCCTCAGTGATAGGCTTTTATCTCATTGGTTTGCCCAGTTATCCACGCTGGGGGGAAATAGTCAGATAAGCATAGAGGTATATATTAACAGAGGAAGCATTTCATAGGTTACATAATTTTTCAATTAACTTTAGATTATTGGACAAACATTGTACATGTGTTTTTACATGACTCACATGCTCACATTGTTTACAATTATAAAATATTTGTTTAAGACATTTACCTGCTTTTTCATGTGCTTTAGCAGAGATGACACATTGGAAGATTCATCAGGTATAAAAACACAGCATTTAGTCTGAATGATTGCACATGTGTCACTTTGGGATGCTGACAGAATATCTAAGGCCACTCTATTTTGAAGGACAACCTTTCTCATTTAAAGACATTTCACTATTTAATAAGGCTATTCCTGCTTGACTATCATTAAGAGCTTATTGAGTAAATTTAGTCAGAGCTCTACATGTGATATGACATCTTCTACCTCCAAAGAAGGAACAAATACGGCCGCTAGGTGGCCATACCAGTGGAACACTGAATGAGCCCATCTGGTCTGACAGAGAGGAAGATTGGCAACAGATGTTAGCTCAGGGTGAATCCTCCCCTGCATCCAAGGGAAGCTCAGGGGGCAGTGTTTCAGCCATGCAGGCAGTAGCCAAGGCCAGAGATTTGTTCTACATGACCACTGAGTTCCATTAGAAACCACCCAATAAATGACTGGCCTTTGAGACCAGTTTGTTCTAAATCAACCACTTTCTTTAAGTATGATAGCATTCTGAAAACCTTAAATGGAACAATCATAAAACAGGTAAATGGTTTAAGCATTACGAAAGTTTAAATAAGGAGATATAAGTTTGGAAAATACAGGGCTCGTTTGGAGTCTTGGGACAGCTGTCTACAACAGATGCTGTCTTCTTCTCATCCTGGTATGCTCCATTCCAACAGGGCTGCAAAGATTCTTTTATCTGGTCTCTTTATCAATAAACACAATCTCCAGGTTGAAGTCCGTGATCCTCAAGGTCCTCATCTCCCAAGAGCTCACTGTGAAAAGAATCAGCTGTCAACAGCTCATTTCTTTTAAGTGTCTCAATGAGACCTTGACAATGATGTATGATATCTCCTTTAAGAAAACCTGGTTCATACATTTCTTCATCTAATTGCGTAGGCTGTCCAGTTATTACCTTGAAAGGGGACAGCTGCCACTTACCAAAGGTGTAGCTCTAAAACTGAGGAGCACCAGCAGAAGAGCTTTTGGTCATGAAAGGTAAAATGCTTCTGAAATCTTTGCCAATTGAGTTTTGATTATGCAGTTAGTTAAAACGTTGCGTTATTGGCCAAATGTCACAAATAGATTTAATTATTTGTCCACTGAAATGAGTTCCATGGTCACTGTGTAACTCAGTAGGAATTCCTCAAACAGGAATTATCATAGCCAATAATAATAATTTACGTAAAGCTGTCACACTTCTGCAAGAAAAGGCCTCAACCCAGTGTGTGAACATACACATCATTAAAAGATAAATTTATCCTTGAGATGGTGGCATTTGAACAAAGTCCAATTGCCATACCTCAAAGGGTCCCTTAGGAAGGGGAAGTGACCTTGTGACCCATGAAATCGTTTCCCTAGGTTATACTTTGGGCATACAGCACAATGAGTATAGGCTTCATGAGCCACTGTTGGAGAAGGATTTTTCCCCCCAAAAATCATCTTTTCAGGGGCCCAATAGGTTAATTGGTGTATATACTGGAGCAGTGGTAGCTGTGCTCCAGTAGGCACTATGGTTTGTTAGCAGGGCCCGAACCTAAAAATTCCCCCTTTGGATGCCACCTTTGTTTCTCTTCTTCCATGCCAATTTTTTGAGTCTATAGAAGGAAATCTTTTACTAGGTTAGCAGAGTTAATAGAAAGTAGTGGGCATTCTCAAGGCTGGATAGCATATCCAGATTGATAATGTCCTTGCTTATCGTTTAAGTAAGACCCATCTGTAAACCCAATTGGATAATAGAATGGAGTTGTGGTCTTTTCCTCCTGTGGTGCTGGAAGCAAGGTAGTAGGGTTAAGATAGTGAATAATATTTACTTACACAATATAAGGTAAGAAGGCATATCATTATTTACTTGACAATGCTTTCTGTATAATTTAGAATACCAAATAAGCCTAATTAGTTTAGCATCCCATTCTTTATGGGAAGAGGAGGGATTTCTCTGAAGTCTCAGGGGCCCTCTGAAAAGTCTCAAAGAAAAAAGTCAAAAGAAAGACTTCATTTAGGATATGAATTTTGAGGAGCTTATCAAAAATATCAAAAGGTTTTTCAAACATTTGGTTAAACAAGATCAAGTGTTTGCTGATCTTGTGTTGCTGTGAAACAATGCTTTTAAGACATTTAATCAAAGTGAGACTCACTCAAAAGTAAAGAAAACCTTTTATAACCTCTCATCAGGAGCAGACTAAAAGTTCAAGAAAATTATCCTTTTAAGACAGAGAAAACCAAATTCTAATTTTTTGTACCAGCTTACTTTTGATATTAAAACTTATCCACTAAATTAAATTTATTTTAATCTCAGCCAACTTGACCATGCACAAAATTCTTTCCTCATGGCCTTTTATAATTTTTTTACAAAACTTTCTGTAACTTTCTTTTTACATTCATAATTTGTCCCATACTTTCTTTCTTCTCTCCTAGTATTTTAGGACAAATTTATCTTTCTTAACAAAACAAACAAAAATACTTCCATTCTTTATACCTTCTTTACTGAAAACATACAGCTTACTTTCCTTGAATACAAAGATGTTTTCCTTATTAATTTTTAGTAGCTTTAATCACATATATTAATTATAATTTCTAACCATTATGGGCCTTAATTTTTAGTGAAAACTAAGAAGTAAGAAATTATAAACTCTTTTACATTAGCATTCTGTAGCTTGGCAAATTTATAAACACTTTTTATAATTTCTAGAAACATGTTACTTCATAGTACAATCTCTAATAAAACACAAGATATGTTTACTAATAGACCCAAACATCCTTTTTTCCTCTGTAATAAGAAGTCAAAAGTAGATAGACATGTTTATCAACTAATGCTTCAGTATTTTATATTATTTGGAAATGATCTAAATATTTAATGACTCTTCCATCATTTAATTCAATTTAGCAAAACTCTAAGGTTTCAAGTTCTAAAAGTTTGTCTATAAACTCTTGTCTTTTTTATATCTATTTAGTTTACTTGTTTCCATGCTGATAACTTTGAAAACATGTTTATTTTAATCAAACCAACAAACTTAAATAAGCTTTTATTTACAAAGGATTATTTTATATTATGTTAGCTTGAAAGATATTTGGGTTAATTTCCATTACATTTATATAAGCACTTACTTTAATTGAGTTGAATAGAGCTCTTTAGAAATTATACCATCTAGAGGTAAAATATCACACATATATAACATACGTAGACACATAAACACAGAGACTCCAGAGCTATTGTTTTAAAATTACTGCCATGAATCAGCTACAGTAATATAAGGCTCACTACTTATGGAAGAATAATTGAATCCAAATTTAATTTTAAGCTTTTTCTACAAATATTTGTGGAGAAGACACTCAGATGCTAGATTTTGGGTGAGACTGCTCTCTCTTATGGCCATTTTTCTTGCTTTTTTCCCTTTTTTTCCTTCAATTTAGGAATTGTTGATGGGCTAGATAACAGTTCCCAGAGAGGCAAGGCAATAAGTCTTTTGAAATAAGGGAAGTGAGTGGAATATGAACTGCCTCTAGAGCTGCATTTCCAGTCTTTCAAGGATTTGTAAGTCAAGGACAGTTGCTCAACATCCTCCCTAATTTGCTTCTTTCCCTCTGTGTGTTTAGTTTTATTTTAACTTAGGGAAGAAGTCCTGGAAAGAAAATTCCTATCCGGCTCTGAATATCAGCTTCCAGTTTGGCTGAATTTTTTATTGTAAGCTGCTAAATCCTTTTGAATATCTTGCCATGTTTCAGCCAGGACAAACAGTAACTACCTGGTGGTATTGAACAATTCTGGTAATCTTTAACATAGCAGCTTCCCAGAAGGTCTCTCAGAGGCTCATTAACTCTGAGAGTAGATTATCAGGGGTGTCTGTAAAGCCAAGGCCTAATATATTTTCCTTTAGATACCTTTTATAACAATTTCCTATTAGCTTTTTGCCACAAAACTTTCAATAAGGTTATTTTGGAATTTTGAAGTCTTTGCTTTTAAATGCACTTCTTAAGTAATCTTATTGAATCATAACTTCCTTCTAATGGCCAACGTAATTATCCTGAGGCTGGAGGCAGTATGGCAGAACCCTTAGCTGAGTATGGAGTACAACTCACATTTCTGTCTGATCATCTCTGAACACAAAATGGGGTACAACCACATTTTTGTCTGACCAAATATTTTAGGAGCCCAGCCTGACAATTATTAAGCTAAGCCCTCAGGACACAAGAGAAGCTTGGTAAGATTATTTTTGCTATTCTTTGTACATATTTACAGCTTCCAGAACCTTTAGTTTGAGCAATTATGCTGGAAGTTAGTAAGCTTTAAAAATGTCCCTACTACCTGGATCTTAGAAAAGAAGCCCCACAGTGGCCCCTGTAATTTTAAATTATCCTGAGTTATTTTGCCTGCCATTTACAGTTATCCCCATTTCGTTAAGCACTTGCAAGTTTCAGCATGAAGCCAGCCGGAGTTCTGATGGGAGGCTGCCCATTTGGGAACTGGTTGGCTTTTAGAAGCTTGATTTCCTATTTTTCTTTTAGCGTCATTTTACTATAAAGTCTGAACAATATCTAGGGACAATGTAGTGGGCTGGACATTCCCACAAGGTTCTCAGTCGCCTGAGAACACCTTACAGCTGGGAGGAGCTGGTGTCCCTTCTCTTCAGAGTGGAATAGGTTCAGACTCTAATTTCTCCATCAAACAGTTTGTTCAGATGCTACAAACATGATTTTTCCAAATTAAAAAAGGCCAACCTGCCCCATTCACTCCAAAGTTCCCCCTAGCTTCCCCTGGCCTAGGAAACTCCCCCCAGGTTTCTTTTTCCTAGGAATTCCCCCTTGGTTCCTCTTACCTAGGAAATGTACCAGTACCCTCTTGAGACACCTAGTCTTAAGACAGCTCATATAAACTCTGGACCATCAACTTAAAATAAGGAGATCTATGTGTCAGGAGAACTCACCGGGGTCACCTGAAGAATGCAGTGATCCGGGTGGCTCAGTAGGCCTCTGTTGGTACTGAACGCTGGTTCAGTGCAGATTCTAAGTCTCGTCTCATAGGTTTCTCTGAAATCCTGCCATGGCTATGCCAAGAACTGTGGACACAAATAATCCATACTCAATTTATAAATCAAAATTGGGGTGAGGTTATTATGAGCCATATTTGAGGACTATAACCCTGGGCCTTCTTTCCTTCCCGAAGGAAGGAAGGAAGGGCACCAAACAAGTGGGGTGTACAGAGTGGTAACATACCATCTTGGAACAAAGAGCATACATCACACATGACAGGAATATCTCTGTTACTACTGTCATGAGATGCTTAGCTGGCACCACAGGTCAGGGCTCAGCAGGTCAGTGGTCACAATGTGAGCGCAGCAGGTCGGTAATTAATCCTTAGTTTTTAGGGAGAGATTCTATCCTAAAGGAAATGCCAATATGGGGGACATCCCTATCTTTAGGGGCATCGTTTTTGTCTTTGGGGCATAACAAATGTTTAAAGCAGATTTACAATGCATGCTCAACAGGACACGTCAGGCCCATTTGGAAAAACAAGATCAGGCTGAATTAGGTTTACACCAAATCGTTTCCTCACATACTCCCAATATATCCTATTGCTTTTCATTTATTTATTGGTATTAATATAACATACGATAATCTGTAGAGTCCATGTGCAGGTAAGTCAGAGAAGCATTGATGGCAGCTCCCCTGACACTCTTAGGGCTCATGTTGAGGTTCACGAAATAAACTCCCAGAGAGGGGACCGTCTGTAGGACAGTGAAGGAGCAGAGCCCGTCTCCACCCTGGGATCAGCGCCTGGCACTTGAAGGAGAGCAACCTGACTGCACACCTGAGGCTCTCCGCAGAGAACCAGCCCGGAGGAGAGTTGTCTGACCCAATATGGCTGCTCTGCGACCAGTAGAAATGAGCCAAATAGTCCCCTCCCTCAGCCTCAGCTCCTTTCAGACCACCTCTGGCAATATTTTTTATGACACAGGTAAAAGAAAAAGTTATAGAGACCCAGGAAATGGTTAAAAAAAAATATGAGGGAGAGGGTGAGGAGAAATGGGACAGTTCTAGATTTCCAGCCAGGGAAGCTCACAACACTAATTCACAAGCTATCTCCTGGGTTAGTATTCAGCTAAAGTGAGGGAGCACCTCCCGCAAACACGGAATTTAAGGAGGCGCCAAATCTAAGTAATCAAGATAAGTGATATATTAATCCAAAATTAAAAACTGAAAATTAATGCCAAAATGTCCATGATGAACAAAATATCAAAATTTTAAATAAAGACAAGAAATGGCCCTGCACTTGCAGGGCCCTGAGAGTCTTACAAAAGAAGGGGACTCCGTGCAAAGGAAATTTAGGCAAATTCCATTCAGTCTGTATAATTGATACCAAAGAAAATTAAATGACCTGACCTGCTAAATGTCCTCAACACCTTGTACAGAACATTAACTTTCTTTCAAAAAATACAGTCAAGGCGGGGTCCTGTGAAAGTCGTTTCAGCAACGTGAAAGTAAATAAAAATTATTTAAGATTGTCACGGAGGCCCGAGAAATTGTCAAGCACGTCAGTCCTCTCATTTGAAAACAAGTAAAGAAGTAATCTTGAAAATACCTGAGTTTGCTTCCATTAAAGCTAGGAAAGTATTATTATACTAAATTCTTCTTTAGGTATAAATAAAATATAGTTTAAATAAAGTTAAAGTTTAATAAAATGCTGTTTTAATAGTTTTAATGTTAAAAATATTTTAAATTTTTATTTATATTTAATATTAAAATATTTTAATATCAAAAGCTGCTTAATAAAAAGCAGTTTTAATATTCCAGGTTTTCAGTTTCTCAGTACTGTCCTCCTCCACCTTCCCGCTGTCACGCTGGAAAGTCACCAGGAAAGTCCCCGAGCACGTGGGGGGCACCTTCCCCGCCTCGGACCCAGGGGCGCCGCGCCCGACTCACCCCCGCGGGTCCCCAACACCGTCCGCTCGCCGCCCACGTCCCCGCCGTCCCCTTTCTCCGCATTTGTCGCCGCATCTCGCCCACAAACGCTCCCGAATCTGTAAAAACCACTCAACACACTCGGATTCCGGCCTCAGACCCTCGGGAAACCGATTCAGTGTAAAAACAGCCTCGCTGAAGTTTCTGTGCGAAAGGAAAGCGCAAAACTCAGGGGCAAGTGCAGAAAATGCCGGGTTCTGTGCTCTCTCCCTGAGAAACGCGTCCCCGGCGAGGCCGCGGCCAAGCTCTCCGCGCAGCAGTAGGGCCGCGGAGAGGAAGGTGTCTCGTGCACTATTAAAGAGGCACGAAGTTGGTTCCCAAGGCTGCGACGCACACCCCCTCCAGCGGCCCGAACGACTGAAACCGACCAAGTCCGCGCCTCTGAGCGCCGGGCGTCAGGAAAGGCCCCCTGCGCGCCCCCTGGCGGCCGTGTAGTGAATCACAGGAATTCTCAATGGCCCAGATCCATTTGCTAGTGGCAGGAGTGATGCTCTGCTCCCTCCCCGCCTGCTCTCTTGACCGGGACTTGCCCTGGATCCATAGCCTAGAAAAGCAGGAAATCTTCATGCTGTTGAGACAGCTGGAACGTATCCCATCTCAGTCATGCCTGAAAGACAGAACTGACTTCAAATTTCCTTGGGGAAGAGAGAATATCCCCGAAATGCAGAGGACAGAAGACGCCTGTTTCCACCATGAGATGCTCCAGCAGATCATCAACCTCTTCAACACAAAGGACAGCCATGCTGCGTGGAAGAACACCCTCCTTGAACAACTACTGTCTAGGCTTGATCATGGCCTGGAACGCCTGGAGCAGATGGAAGGAGAAAATCTGGCTTGCCCCTCTCTTGGAATTATTGTCCGGAAATACTTCCAAAGAATCTATCGCTTTCTGAAGGAAAAGAAATTCACCCTCTGTGCCTGGGAGATTGTCAGAGTGGAAATGAAAAGGTGCCTTTCCATCATGTAACAATCCTCAAAGAAAAGTCAGCAGATAAAGAGCAAAGTTATACTCATGATTCTCCCTAATCAATTACCTTACTGTTTGCTAAGCCCCCCAAAAGCAATCTTGACTCATGTTTCTGCACCAGTTGAAAAATGCCTGAAGCCAAAATCATGAGAATATTTTAAAAATATCTTGTGCATTATGAGCTCACAAATATTTCTTTAGAGAGAAGGATATGGTCTATTTTCTTAAATAATTTTATGAACATTTTTAAATTTAAGATCTGGAGGGTATTTGCTGTTCCCAAAGGGTGAAATTTATTTTTTTATGGAAAGATTCTTCAGGATAGTTTATTGTTAGAGATATTTGTCAGTTAAGTTAATGGTAGCTGCTGTAACAGATAAACAGAAAATTGTAATTTGATCATAATAGAAATTTATCTTTCCTGTGTATAAGAGCCCAATGCAGCCATTTCTGATCAATCTTTCTCTTTTGTTTTTTTTTTTTGCTGAGGAAGATTCACCCTGAGCTAACATCCACTGCCAGCCAAGCTTCCTCTTTTTGTATGTGAGCTGCCATTGCAGCATGGCCACTAACAGATGAGTAGTGTGGGTTTGCACCCAGGAACCAAACCTGGGCCACCAAAGCAGAGCTTGCTGAACTTAAACACTAGGCCACCATTGCTGGCCCAGTTGAATCTTCTTGTTGGCTCTTCTCCAAACTGTGATTCAGGGACATAGCACCCTCTATTTTGTGGCTTAGATATGTTTAACTGGTGACTCCAAATCTGTCTGTGGTACTTGAGTCTATTTCACTCAGTTGTAAAGAGCAAAAGCCAAGAGGATCACATGGGATGTTTTCAAGGGCCAGGACCAAACAGGGAAATATCACTTCTGCTCACATTAGTTTGGCCTGAATTTCTTTTCATGGGATGCCTAAGTGCAAAGAAGTTGGGAAATAGACTCCAATCAGGTGACTAATGGAAGAGGAGACAAGCTCAGTGAATGAGGCTACTCTTGGTTTTTGCACCATTTGTACTGATGTTTTAGGGGAAAGAAAATAACAAATGTGTTTGCTGCACACACCTTATGTAAAAAAATACTGACCCAAAATCTGATTCCACAATTTAAACCCAGGGAGATGATGCAGATGTCACTCATAAGAGTTTACAGCACCATTGACCCTTTGAAAGAAGCATTCAAGTTGACTCCCAAAGGCAGAGGTTAAAGTTGGAAAGCAGCCACTAGTATGGAGACATCACAAGTTGTTTCCTTATTACCTGGGGAGACAAGGAAAGTGTGACCAGATAGCTCCTTGCAGGTGTTGAGGATCACAGAAATAAAAGTGGAGAGTGAGTCTTCCATTCGTGACCAGGCCTGGGATTCTCATGCTGGTATTCTAAATATTGAAAATGCAAACCTGAAGAAAAGATCCCTGCAACCAAAGAGTGTTTTATTTGTATCTTTTTTGTGTGTGAGGAAGATTGGCCCTGAGCTAACATCTGTTGCCAATCTTCCTCTTTATGCTTGAGCAAGATTGTCACTGAGCTAACATCTGTGCCAATCTTCCTCTATTTTACATGGGATGCCTCCACAGTGTGGCTTGATGAGTGGTGCTAGGTCTGCACTGGGTATTCCAAACCCATGAACCCTGGGCCACCAAAGCAGAGTGTGGGACTTAACCACTACACCCCTGGGCCAGCCCCCTAAACAGTTTTTTTTTTAATACATCACACAAGATTAAGTTATAACTTCTCTTGTAGAACCGTAAAGAATTTAGAAAGTATTGTTAGATCTACTGTCCTCTCAAATTATAGCTATCTAGTATGTATTGGTATTACTCTTTCTTCTGTTCTTACCATGATTATTCTGTTCATGTATAGTATTGAACTCCTGAAATGGTAGGGACTGGACTAGATGCCTAGGAAGCAAGGTTGGGTAAGATGATTGCTCCGCCCACAGGTAGTTTACAGACTCCAGGGAGGTAGTCTAAGGAGATAAGAGGTCAGGTCAGGTCTTAGTCCATTTGGTCTACTTTAAAAAAATAGCATAGACTGGGTAGCTTGTAAAGAACCAAAATTTATTGCTCACACTTCTAGAGGCTGGAAATCCAAGATCAGGGTGTCACCATGGTTTGGTTCTGGTGAGAGCCCGCTTCTGGGTCCCACACTGCTGACTTCTTATATCCTCATATTGCAGAAGATGGAGGGATCCATCTCAGGCCTGTTTTATTAGAACACTAATTCCATGCATGAGGGCTCCACCTTCACGCCCTAATCAAGACCCTACCACCTAATACCATCACTTTGAGGTTAGAATTTTTCCATGAATTTTCTGGGGATGCAAGTATTCAGACCATAGCAGGACATTCGAGCCTACACGCCTGGCGTCTAGAAGACAGAAAACAGCCATGCTTAGTATAAAGAAGAATGAGCAGGTTAGCAGGCAAATACAGCAGACCACGGTCTCAGAATCTGGACTGTTGGTTCTCGACCTGAATTGGCACTGTAATTATTAAATGTCAAATTTTGGAAACCAAACTGAAATTGAGCCCACTAGCCCATGGAAATGGATGGAGATAACAAGATGCAAATGATCACTCATCCTTCTTTGTGAAGAGTCTCCAAAGAATCTCAGGATGGAGGTAGGTAATTACCACTTCAGTAATGAGCCACCAAAAAGTAATGTGGTAAATTCTCTAGGTGCTGTGAGCTGTGTGAATCAGAGAGAGTTTGAGTTTAGATATGTGACTCTGTGTATGACACAAGGCTAGTTGTTTTCTATTATGACAAAGTAGAGGGCAAAATAGAAAGGAGACCGTACTTGTGAGTTTAATATAGTCTTAGGCAGAGGCTCAAAATTGTGTTACTCTTGCAAATTGAATCCACAGAGCCACATGCACCTTGAAGGAAGTAGAATCCTAGTGTTTTTAGTAATAAATTCAGTAGGCATTATTGTCACCAGTAAGAGTAGACAATGTCAGCCATTGTCTGTTATAATCCTAGCCAATTTGGCCATGATGACGGAGAATACCTTGGTCATTCATGAACGCCTCCCAGTAGGAAGAGGAAATCTCAGAAATTTCTTTAGTGAAGGTTATTTATTGAGTAATTACACTGGACCTGGTGCCAAGGATAGAGCAGTGAATAACACAGAGTCCAGTTACTAATGAGCTGATTTGCTGAAGGTGGTCTCACACCTACCATTTAAAGAGTAAGAATGTAGAGGGCAGAGGAACATAACTCCCTAAAAAGAGTTCAGGATCAGAGCTGAAAGTTAATTCTTTACCTGATAATAATACTGATCCAATTCCAAATTTATTACAAAGATTGTTTCCTTTTGTTTGAAAAGAGTAGACATGGATTGGAACCTCTGAAAGTCCTTTGTGAAATATGAAATTGAATGCAAAAATATAAAGAAAGATTCAAACCGAGAATATTGTCTAAATCATGCATTGTCATCCTGGATGATATCGCTCCCCAAGGTACAAAAATCAGTTCTTAAGGGTGTGAAGAAATCTTAGATATTATGATGCTTTGTGGCGCTCCAAAGCTCAACCCTATGCAACAAAATCTTATTCCTTAGTATTCATTTTTCTCTTTTATGTTTTTTTTTTGTGTGTGTATCAGACAGGAAGCACTAACACTTAGCTCGTGGAAGATAAAACTGTATGCAGGATCAGTGCTAAAAACCTATGGTGATTTGATGGCTCATTGGAGAACTTTCTTCCATCATTTGCTTGATCTTAAAGTCAGATCGTGAGAGGTGGCCTTCTTACTTATGAGCTGCCATTGACTATCCTGTGGATGTTGCTTGTGTTTGAGCCTCAGTTTGATGTGGATGTTGAGAATTAAATGCAAATAGTTTATATTTTATGATTTAATTCTACTAAAGTTATTCAACACATGAATAATTATGTCAAGTACTAAAAAAAAGGTTGACAATATCTAGATGAATATCTAGCAATTAGTGAAGTTAAAAATTATTTTCTGATATGAAACAAAGTTAAAAGTTTGCCTAAAATACATGTTAAGAAAGTAATTTATCGGGGCAGTCCCCATGGCTGAGTGGTTAAGTTCTCGCACTCCACTTCTGCAGCCCAGGGTTTTGCTGGTTTGGATCCTGGCCACGGACCTGGCACTGCTCATCAGGCGATGCTGAGGCAGCACCCCACATAGCAGAACTAGAAGGACCTACAACTTGAATACACAACTATGTACTGGGGGGGTTTTGGGGAGAAGAAGAAAACAAAAAGAAGATTGGCAACAGACGTTAGCTCAGGCGCCAATCTTAAGGAAAAAAAGAAAGTAATTTATTTTTTCAATGGCTTTTAGCAGTTTTATAATAATACATTGGTATTATTATAAAGTATTTATATAAATTTTTATTTGAATATGTAATTGGATACATTAATATTTATATAAGTAAATATATTACATTAAATGTCACTTTGCAAACTTAGATATAAAGTTAAATTAACTCTAAATAGCTTTTTTTTTTTTTGGTGAGAAGGATTCTCCCTGAGCTGACATCCATTGCCAATCCTCCTCTTTGTTTCACTTGAGGAAGATTAACCCTGAGCTAACGTCTGTGCCAATCTTCCTCTATGTTTTGTATGTGGGATGCCTCCACAGCATGGCTGATGAATGTATCAGGTCCACACTTGGGTTCCAAACCCGCATGTAGTGCATGGAACTTTAACCACTCAGCCATGGAGCTGGTCCCTAACTGTCAATAGCTTTTAAATTTAGCTTAAACCTTAATTTTTTTAGTCATTCTTAATCGTGTATTGAATAAAAAGAGTAAGCTTTGACCTTTCTTTTTCTATGTATCAAGTGGAGACATAAATAAGGTACATAAATAGATAAACAGTATATCTGGGTTATCAGAATTTTATCAGGTCCAATAAGGAAAAAATATCTAAAAAGTCTCTGAGGGCAGCGGAGAGGGAGGCAATCATGAAAAAAAAAAAAAAAGAGTTGAGAAACGCTGTCACCCGTTTGGAGAACACAAAATGAAAAGTAAAAACAGAAGTAGAAAATAAGAGAATATTCAGAAAATGGAAAATAATGTGAACCTATTTAAGACATTTGCACAAGGGAAGGTCTTCAGAGAACCCAGAGACAAGGGTCACAGGTCACCCACCTCAGCCAGGCCAGCAGCATCTGCAAGA